>NC_056744.1:732978383-733165883 GCF_019279795.1 Protopterus annectens
GCTTTGCTTGACCAGTTTGCCTATCATTGAACACCCTCCTTATATCTCCTGGTCAATCATTGAGTGTACACCTCCATAAATTTTGCATCCAGATCCTCTCTCTTTTTCCTGAATAAACTTCCAGACTGTTCCCTTTCCAAGCCTTAGTTATCACTTCCCTGGTGATAGTCTTTCATTTCCAGCCTATTCCTTCTGTTTATGCACCACAAAAAGACATATGTCATACTGATCTGGTATATTTTTCTCAGCAGTTTATTCCAGACCTCTCTTGCCCCCTCTCACAGAAGTACAACCTCCCTACATGTCTACAACATGTGCATCTCATTCAAGTTTTCCTCCCCACATCTCCAAAACTCTGTGGATGGATACGATTATTCTCAGTGTATCTTATTATAGTTCTGTACGACCAGAGCTACTTCCTTTCATACTGATCCTCAATAAGGCAAACCTGTTTTAACATTTTCATCACTACTAATAGTCCTTTACAAAACCATTCTTCTGTCAATATCACATCCTTTTTACTCCATTCATCCTACAGCTTAACAAAAGCACACTCACGTACATGCCCCTCCAACTGCCTGTAGATGATACCAGTTCTTAGCTTTTTATCTGGCTCTATTTTTTTCTAAAGTTAAGTCTAACTCATGATTCACTTTTTGTCCTCCTGTAACTTTATATTTATTCACAAAAAAAGAAAAACAAATGCTATTAATCCACCAAGTGAAATGGGCTGCCAAATCCAGAAAGGGAGAAATTGATTCTGCACTTAGTTAACAGTGCTGGGTGAGATGCTCAAACTCTATATGTGAAAAGAGCTGCAGCTTGGTGGATTACTAGTGTTTTTCGTTTTTTTGTGAACTTTATACTTATTCTTGTTCTAGTGTGAGCTCTTCTGAAAACGCTGGTTATTAGCTCCATAACTCCTCTGGTACAGCAGCCAGTCTCCTTTCTGCAAATTATATTTTTCTTTTGCACCTGGTAAAGATGGCCACTGTTTAAACATTCAACTCTTGTGTTCCTTACCTTTCTAATTCCCTTTTCTTCTCAGATTATAAGCCTCCTGTTCAACACATTAGGGTAGCTCCACCATAGCTCCATAGTAATTCTGTGTTAATAATTAGTGAACTGTAGTTGACACGCAAGAACCTGTGAATCATCCTACCTGTATAGTCCTCTTTCTTCTTCTTTGTCTTAGCATTCTCAGCCATCCAGTCTTTTCCCAACCACTCACTTTAAATTGTCATTCTTTACGCTTCTCAGCCTTTGAACAATATTTACAGCAGTCACATATCACTTAAAATCCAGCATATCCCATACTTCAGTTTTTCTATGAGCCCTTTGTCTGTCCTTTACAATCCTTCCTCATTCACTTTTCCCCACAAATGTGTCACCAATCCAGTTGGATATCTCCTATAATGTTATTTAAAGAGTTGATTTGTATATGTTGTCCAAAAAAAGTCCATTCATAAGTATAATTTTGTGAACCATTTCTGTTCTACCTCCAAGTGTGGCAAATCTACCTGCCATACATCTAAAATTTTCTTCATCCTTACTTTTCAGTCTGCTCAGGTTTGGTCACTAATCTCAGCTACTGTTTTGTATATGCACTTTAAGCTCTGAGTACTTCTTCACCTTATAACTGTTCAGGGAGTGCAGAACATCTTAACATCTGTTTAGTTCCAATTCTAATCGAAATGTTAAATAAATAAAATAAATAATCATTACTGACTTTTGAAGGTAGTAGTGAAACCCATGCACATTACCAAAAGTAGCAAACGTTTCCAATATCCCAGACAGCTGCACATGAATAGCATTAGACAGCATTATGAAATCATCTACAAATTATTCTGCCTCATTCAACCTTGCTTTACTCTCTGCACCAGACATTTAATGACCATTAACAATAATTCTAGTGAAAAAGAAAAGCCCTGATGGGTTCCTCTTTCCAGTACTATTGCCAGCCATTACAAAATCTTCTCCCTAAACCTGCAACACAATATATTTCATTTATCATAAAATCAGACCTCTCCTTACTCCATTTAACCATTTTATGTGTTTTTTTTTAAGTCTGGATTACTGTTTCATATTTATTTCAGTAGAATATGGTAACTGTATACATTACTGTTTGACTAGAACTGTACATAGGTTATAAATAATTTTATAAATGGGATGGTTTGTGCATAGCTTGCAACTTTATGAGGTAAGTTTTAGTCTGTTTTTTTTTTCAATTTATGTAGTTTTGTGGGAATGTTTTAATAGTGTAGTGAAGGCTATGCTAATATCTATCAGCCTTATATTTTTTAATTTACTTTAATGTTATTTAGTGTACATTTTTGATTCCAATCACCTTTGCTAATAATGGTGCTTTCTTTATTTTAATATTAATGTTTTAAATACAAGAACAAATGCATTAGCATACTAAACAGAACTACTTTCACAAGCATCTGCATCAATTATTGCAGTGTATAATATTGGCTCATTATTTTTATAATATTATAATGTTATTTACCTTTAAATATGAAGTGTTAATTTGAAGCCTGAATGAATTCTGTTATATATTAATGTAATAAGTGCTTATACTATACTGTTAAACATATCTCCCTGAGTGTCTAACTTCCTTATGTGTGTATAAAATTCTTCTCAGTTTCTAATTTCCTCATGTTTGTATAACATCAGATTATATAATATGTAGCATACTACTATGTTTTTTTGTACTAACTGTAGCTTTTCTCCCCGGGCCTCCGATGAAAAAGGACATGTGTCCAGATGGACTTTCCCGGTAAACAAATGTAAAATAAATAATAAAAGATTACTAAGAGTCATTAAACAGACATGAACTGATCACAGAATATAGATTAATATTCTCTATTAATATTAATTTTTAGTTTTCTTCCTAGTAGTAGACATTTCTTTATGCCACACAACAATAACAGCATTTCTAAATTATGTAAATAAGGGCATGATCTCATTTTTACAGTTCTTTTTAGTCAAATTCCTGGCTATTGCTAATGAATGCCATAGAATTTGTAACTAAGGCTTGGTATACATCCCTGAATTGAAGCATTAAACAACACAAAAAGTTTAGTTAATTATAAATATATCAGACCTCAATGCTTGGAGGAAACATTGTTTTTTCCCCAAAAAGGTTGTAGAATTTTGCAGTTATAAAACGTCTGCTGCCAGTCTGCTTTGACTGAGGATTCATACCTCCAAGAGTCACTATCTTCCTTTTTCAATTGTATTTAGAGAGATAAATGATCTATGTAAACATTTCCAGGCGAATAGTCTCCAAAATAAAAATTATGTAGTTTTGAGGAAATATTTTTTTTTAATCTATTGTAGTTAAAGTTGATCCATTCATGTGGAGAGCATAATCCTAATAGTTATTTTAGATATAAAATTTATAGTTTGTAATCATTTTATATATTTTGGATAAGTATGGTCCCCCATCTTACTCCTTATTTCAAGATGTTTTTTTAGAAAATCAAGAATGATTGTATATTCCTTTTTATTTATAGTTGATGTTAAGTAAACTTTAAACAATTGTCTTTTGATTTGTACTATACACCAGTATTTCATATAGGGAATAATGTGAAACACCATGCTTTTATTTCCAGGTATTTACATACAAAATCCCTAGAAGTTTTTGCTATTTTTTTTGTAAGTAAAATCAGTTGGATTATTGGTATTTTTAAATAAATATTTCTTTTAACAGGCCCTTCCTGTTATTCTTCAAGGTAAGTGTGACGAAAGGAAGTACTGCCAGCACAGCTTGCTGAATTTTTTTAATTAATTATATGTCATTTTGTGACTATCACACTGATTTATACAAGATGCTGGTGATACAAATGTATTAGAACTGTATGTCATGTGTATATCAAACTGATTTGTATAGACATTTGTGTTGAAAAGATATTTGTAAAGTGATTGTGTTTGAAATGTGTCCACAGTGTGCCCTACTGGAGAGAAGAGAAATGTACATGCACTGTAACTGTTTAAATGTATATATTTTAACAGAGGAAACGGGAAGACAGGAGGTTAACCTCAGTCCAGAAAACTTTAAAATATATCTGTAATTACATCACTTTATAGGCTAGGCCATAATGGTGCTATCTCACAGATTTCAGTACAGTCAGAGACACAAAATCTGTACTAGGAAGCTTTCTGTATTGCCTTTGGGGTGTGGAAGTGTGGAGGTATGCAATTGTTTTATGACTTCCAGAACCTGCCAAAGATCTGAGCAAAAGCCCCTGTCTGTGTATTTCTACAGGTAGGTGCTAAGTCCTGCCAGCTTCCAGCAATGGGGGTTTGCATTGTAACTAGAAGTCAGATGACCAGAAGTGATGTCATTCTGCAAGGTATCTCAGAAGTAATATTTTAGATATTATTTTGAGAAATCTCTTAGTAAGCATTCAATATTATGTCTTAGGCCTGACAACAAGAAGAACCATTCACCACATCATCTGCCTTATATGTTGATAGGTTTATAGGTAGGTACTAGGCTATTGGCCCTGGGGCCTATACAAGCCCAGCCAAAATGGTACCCTGGCTTTTGCCAGCCAAGAAAATTATTTTCCTGTGCCACTGTCAAGCAGAGCCACAGAGGTGATCCCCGGGGTGAATTTTCTATTTCCTACCCAATCATTGAGATTTTTCTTGAAGACTGCTAATGAGGAGTTTTGTTTGATATAGATAGGTAGTTTATTCCAGAGTATGAGAAGTCTCTGGGACAGGAATCTATCCCTCAGGCATGTTCTGTTTATTGTGGTGACAAGGTTTAGGTCCCTAGAGCTTGTAGCTTGGAGGGATTTGGATTTCTTTAAGTGGAGCATGTCCAACAGCTCTGGGTTTGACATAGCTTTGTATGTTAGGCAGAGATCACCTCTGAGTAGGCGATATGCGACGGAGTAAAGCTGGAGTTTTTTGAGACTGTCTGTGTAGGGCATCTGTTTGAGGCCAGTAATCCTCTTTGTGAGGTATTTCTGTGGCCTTTCCAGTTGTTGTAGATGTCTTGTGAGGTACATACCAAAAGGGGCATTGTACTCTATAATGGGTCTAATGAGTGATGAGTAGAGGGCAACAATGACCTCTTTTTTTCTGGATGAGAAATCTTTTGTGATGAGGTGTGCCATGTAGAAGGATTTCCTGACTACTGTGGTGATGTGATTATCAAAGGAGAGACTACTCTCCACCTGTATCCCAAGGTCTCTTATCACAATTTTGGTGTTAAGTATACTACCACCTATGTTGTAGTTCATGGGTACAGAGTTTTTACTAAAGGGGATGACAATGCACTTTTTGGCATTGAGCTTGAGGCCATGGCTTTGACACCAGGCATCTGTCTCAGTGAGGCTCTTTTGTAGGATGTCCACATCGTTAGGAGTTTTGATTATGGCTCCTAGTTTGTGGTCATTTGTGAACTCCATTAGCCAAAGACCTTCTGTGTTAGCCTGTACTTCAGAGAAGTAGATACCAAACAGGAGAGGACCCAGGACTGAACCCTGTAGTACTCCACTTGTCACTGGTCTGAAGTCAGATTTGGAGTCTGCTACTTTCACAGTGTGGATTCTGTCAGTGAGCCAGTTGGCAACCCATCTTGTGACATAGGGATTTATACCTAGATTAGTGAGTTTATCTGTAATTCCAGAGTGGGAGGATGGTGTCAAAAGCCTTGGTAAGATCTAGATAGGCTGTGTGAACCACCTTTCCCTAGGCTATGGCTTTGATGGCTGCTTCAAAGAAGTCTATCTGGTTTAGGAGACATGATCTTCCTTTTACACCCGAACTGGGTGGGGTCCAGAGTTTGGAGATTACCAATGTCTTTGTTTATAAGTTCCATGATGATATGTTCCATGGCCTTGCAGACCAGGGTCGTCAGGCTAATGGGGTGGTAGTTTCTGGGGTCCATGGTGGCTCCCCCTTGTGGAGTGGGATAAACGTCTCTGTGCACCATTCAGCAGGCACAAAGCCTGAGGTGAGGCTATGATTGAACATGGTACTTAAGTGGGGTGCCAGTTCGTTCTGTAGTTCATGTAGAACGCAGCCTGGGATGTTGTCTGGTCCCATGGATGCTGTGTTCTTGGCTTTGGAGAGTGTGGTTTTTACCTGTGCAGCCGTGATTACAGGAACTTTACATTCTTCTGGTATAGAGATGGGCTCTTTAGGGGGTGAGGGGGGTAAAGTTAGCACTGAACCTATCTGCCAGGATGTTGGCAATATCAGTTGGGTCTGTATATTTAGTGTCATTGTGCTGTAACTCAGAGCAGATCTGAGTGTTGCCTTGCTCTGTTAAGTATGTTATTAGGGAATAGCATAATTCTCTTAGATTCAGTCAGTAATATAGTGAAGCTTAGTTTAGATATTGTTTTCTTTATTTGTCTGAGCCTGTCCTTCAATGTTATTTTAAATATTTCCTGTGATTTGAACTCTAATGTCACTGTGAATAAATGCTTAGTATTTTCTTGTTCTTTTATTACTTATTATTAAATATATTTAAACCTTTCATTGTGGCTGATCTTTGCATAGATATTTATGTTTTCAGAGTACTTGCATATTTATTTGGTAACATTGTGTGGACCACTAATAATAGCCTTGCTCTAGGTTAAACTGGCATTTGTATTAATATTACTTTCACTCAATAAATTGGATACCCTTGAAAGAGCCTTAAGGTAGCAGGCAGGAGTGTCTGGTGGCAGGCATAACTACCTTATAGTCAGGGCAGAAGGGGGTATAGCTAGTAAATCTGTGCCAGCCTTTTCCAGGTGTGTGTGTGTGTGTGTGTGTGTGTGTGTGTGTGTGTGTGTGTGTGTGTGTGTGTGTGTGTGTGTGTCAGCTACTTGGGCAGGGACATGAAACACTGGTTGGACAGAGAGGATGCTGAAGGCCTTGGCTTGGATGCTCATCTGAGATCTCAACTCTATAGCTGTGCCAGTGGGGAGTCTTATTGGGGATCTGAAGAAAGAAGGAGAAACCAGCCCCGGACTGACTATGGTCTCTGTGTGCTCTCAAGGGAAATTGCACTTGATGCAGAGAGCTGCATCTGGAAGTACTGTGTGTGTACCTGTTATCCTCCCAGTGAACATCCTCCACTGGTGCCACTGGTGAGGATTGAGGCTGCTTGATTACTGGCTCAGAGGTGGAGGTCATCACTGTAAGTATATGTTGAATAGTGATAGTTTTTTTCTTTATTTAACCAATTTGTTTCGTGTTAATTTTTTTCAGCTGGTTGACTGATCAGAATTTAACTATAAAAAGCTACTGCTTTTAATAACTGAAGCTGTAGCATAAGTTTCTAGATCAGAAAATCCTATTCCAACATCTTTCCATTCTTTTACATGATGTCTCAAAGCTATTCTAGATTTGTTTGTATGCCATAAGACTTCAAACAAATGTTAAATTGTTTAAGTGCTCTTCAGAAAGAATTTAAAAAGCTGTCTATATAATGTATTGCATTTCGGGTAAAATACTTTTGATTAAAATCAATCCATCTTTCACACAAAAGAATATGGTCTAAAACATTTTTATAATTTACTGTTAGTTTTGTACAGTTGCATATAAGAGTAACTATTTATATTCCATTTAAATCTGCTACTAGTTTCCATCACATTATTTATCTTTTTGTTATTAAATAATGTGTTAATTTTATTCTGATTGAACTATAGACCTCATATTGATTCAAATAAATTTTTATTGATGTTTGATATTTATTAGTGAAGAATCGTTGCCTATTGTTAACAGTATGCTATCAACAAATAACAGTAGTTTGGAAGTAAATTGATCATTTAAATACTACTATATTGTTAAGTTTATGCAATTCACTAAAGGCTTAATGATCAAGACATATAATAAGAGAGACAAGGGGCAACCTTGTTTTATAATATTGTTTATCTTTATTGACTTTGAAATAAATTATCCTATTTTAATATATGAGAATGAATTTTGATAAAAAATGATTAACAAGAGATATACAATTACTTGAATATTTGTAAATTCCTCATAATTAGTTAAGACCCATTTACTGAATTGGATGCTTTATCTAGAGCCAGGCTAATTACAGATAGCTCTTGTTTATTGTTATTAGCATTAATTATTCTTTTGAGGTTATCTTGTTTGCCTATTTAATATAAAGTCAGCTTGGTCTTCTTCTATTATTATAAGTTCTGTATTTTTTAATTGCTTGGCAAGGATTGACATAAACATGTTGTAACCAATATTTAGTAAAGATATACGCATATCAGAAGAGTATAGAGATTGTACTTTATCCCCATTTTAATAGAGGATAAATTATTGTATATTTCCATTGTAGTAGTATGTTAAGGTAGCTTAATTTCTGTGAATACTTTCTATGAAAGAGATGAAATTTTGTGAGGTAATATTTATATACAGTAATTCAGGAATGACATCATCATTACCTGGAGCTTTATTTTCCTTCAGTCTTTTAGTTTGCTCCTTTATTTCTTTCATAAAATGGTTCTTCGATTTTCTTCATTTTGTCAGAATTTTGTTTTGTACATTTTTTATTTAAAAAGGCATGCATTACTTTTTTTCATTTTCTATGCTACTATATTGACATTAGTTTTCACATAGTATTTTCTAAACAGTGCATAATTTCTTCTACCTCTGCATATTTCCCATTACTACCAGTGACAAATATTCTTTTGATGTGATTACTTCTTGTTATCATATTGGATCTAAGAGCTAATTTATGTAAGCCTATTAGAGTTAGTGAATAAGGATATAGTTTAACTTTTTCTAGACTAATGAAAACCTTATGCTGTATGGTCTTCTGAATCTATGCATTATTTTTTATTTCATTTCTAATAATAGTTCTTCTCATCCATTTTGTATTTCTAACTTTATTTTGTATGTCTTTTCCTGCAGTTCCAATAAGTCATTATCCCATTGCTTTCTCTTGTTGTAATACCAAGTAGAGGCTTTGTCATATAAATATGATTTCATGGAGTCCCAAAGGATCACATCAGAAAAATAATATTTATCATTGAAGTGTAAGATCTGTTGAATTTCTTTTGGAAGCCATTCTTTAAATTTGTTTAACTTTATTATATAAGCTAGCAGTCTATTTAAATCAGGGAGTTTTCTTGGATTTTTCATTATTGCATAAGTAATTACCTTGTGATCTGATAAAGGACAGGTTTTCAAATTTAGCTTTTCTATTTTACAACCAAATAATTTGAAATATATACCCTATCAATTATTAACTGGGTACCAAATTTATAAGAGTATTGATTGTGAATCCAAAAATGTATTACCAAAAAGTCATTAACATCTATAAGATTAAGTAACTCAGTAAAATTTACTAAAGCCTCTGCTTTAAATTCTAGGTTTCTTAATTACACTAGTATCACCTTACCATTATTATACCTCCTTTCACATTTGAAGTTAAAATTTCCAGTTACTTTCTAGAGAATGTAGCTTTGGTACTTGGAATCTAGTATATATTTGCTAAGTTCAATATTCTTTTTTTGATATTCAATAATGACTATAATCACCATACTTTTATCATCACTGTGCAAGTCTATATCCCTTGGCATTATAACAGAATTTCTCCATTTGCTCCCGCAATCTTGAAAAACATAATCCTGACACCGTAATATTGAAATAGCAAAAGGCTGATGAACGCAATATTGAACTCCTGGACTTCACCCCAGTAGGACCTATATTCCTGTATCCATATTGGTAGCAGATTTGATGTCTGGGTTTTTTATACATTGTGGTATTCAGTGTTTTGGTTTTTCAATATTATGATTTGCTATACATAACAGAAAGCCAAACTCCAAGGGGAAAGGTAGGTAGAACCATCCCTAAGGAAGACCAAGAAAACAGATAGTAGAAGTAGATTAAGGGAAAACTTGTAACTGCATTTGTAGGGGAAGAGGTTACAGCCTCTACTTCATATCAAAATACTGAAGAAAGAATGACTTGGCTGACCTCCAAATAAGTTGTCCCAGTTTCAAGAAAGCTGAGTGGGAGGATGATACCCTAAAACGATATAAAGATATACAGCAAGAACACATGTAAAACCCAAAGAATGAAACAAACCCACTATATATCCCTAATTTGAGCTAAGACAATACCTAGCATGTAGTGTAATCAAAGAGAGTGAACAGGAAGTGAGCCAGTTATTAATTCTAAAACCTTCTAGAATTCTGGTAATAAAATTAGCATATAGCCACATTTTGGTTGATCATTTAGGAGTGGACAAAAATGGGTAGGGTTTTGGCTAGGTTTAATTGGCCTGGAATTCTGAAGTACATATATAACTTTTTTTGCAACCTGTCTATACTGCCTAAGGACAGCACCCAATATAGAATATAAGAATCCTCAGATACCTTCACCCATTATAAAAGTTACTTTGAATGTGTAGCAATGGGTCCACTCATGCAACTGAATAATGATCATCAATACATTCTGGTAATTAGTGATTATGCAATAAGATTCACTCAGCTATTACCCCTGTGAAGAGTCAATGTAAAGTCCATAGTGTGGGAACTACTAATGTTATTTTCTAACACAGGAATTCTTTTAGAAATTCTTACTGACAAAGACACCCCCACTCATGTGAACATTGCTAGGCCTTTAAAGTGAAACAGATAAGGACAGCTGTATTCCACCCTCAAAGAAATGTGCTTGGTGAGCACCTTAACAAAACTTTAAATCTACATTATAAAATGCTATAGTTATAGATGGAAAATGGACCAAATGTTGTCATATAGTTTCTTTGCTGCTAGACAAGTACCCAAAGCCTCAAATGGTTTCACCCCAGATGAAATTCTGTATGGCAGTCATCCATAAGGCTTGATGGCAATAAGAATAAATAACATGGGAGGAAGAAAATACTCTCTTTACAAGTCTGACAGAACAGGTTAGAATCTGTAATATCAGCAGGGAGAGAACATACGGAGATAGAAAAACAAGTAAAAACATAGACAATGACAGAAATGCTCATCTGAGAGGGAAAGTGTATGTTCAAAGCAGGTTATAATGTGCTTGCATTAGACCATACTGCTGAAAGCAAGTTCCTTGCAAAGCAGCAGGGCCCTTTTGAAGTGATTTCAAAGAAAGTAAGTAAAGTGAATTATATGGTAAGTTAACTGGGAAAAAGGAAGCAAGAACAATTGTGCCACAAAAATTCTCTGAAATCATGGAGATAAATGTCTATGGAAGTTTCTGAAGTGAGTATGTTTGCAGGGGACATTAAAGTTCCCATAGCATGCCCTGAGATCAGGATAGAAGATATGTTTTCAGTGTCTCATAAACAGGCCGTGGAAGAATTTGGACTCAGAAATAAAGACATGCTATCAGAGTTGCCAGTTAATAATAATTTAATTCTCCAAAACACAGAATCTGTGCCTAAAGAGAAAGCACACTTGAAAACTTATTGAATGCCAGAGTATCAATGCCAGGTAGTTAGCAATGAAATATGAAAGAATGCTTACATTTGAGGGAATAGAAAAATCCCAGAGGGAGTATAGAAGTCCCAGGTTCTGAAGCCTGATGGGTCTATAAGGTTTCACATTGACTTCAGGAAGCTAATAACATATCTAAATTTAATTCATATCCCTTGCCCTGAATGGGTAAACTGATTGAGGAAGTGGTTAAGTCTAGGTTTCTTTACACTTCAGACTTAACCAAAGGCTTCTGGAAAATTATACCAGTCCCAATAATTTTCCTCACCTGATTGGCTCATTCATTATGCATTTATTACATATTCATTGTAAAGTGTTTCTTTGTGGCTTTCATGGAACATTCCAGAGGCTGATGTGCAAAATCCTTAGACCACACACCAGTTAAACAGTAGCCTACTTGGATGATGTTGCAATATAATCTGAAGTTCTGGAGAGCAATCTGCCCAAAGTTCAAGCTCTTTTAAACCAGAGCTTATCTGAACAAATTCTGTGATGATTTGTGATTGTGCACTAGCTTAATAAAAAGATTTACTTTTGATTATTTTATTTTACCTCTGTTTCTCAGTGTTTGTAGGAAGAAAGAGATAGCTTGTGGACAAGAAGATTTATTTTGATTTGCATTTATTTATTTTAAATTTGATTTTTCACTGTTTTTTTTATTAGTCTAGACAGGCAAACATTAGTAATCCCAAGAGGCCAAGTCAGCTATAAATTCACACAGGCTACATAGAGGAGAATCCAGAGATTATCTAAAACAATCCACTGTTGGTCTGTGATTGACTGTGCTATAGATGGGTAAGAGAAGATTTATTTTGATTTGTATTTTATTTTACCCTTGTTTTCAGTGTAGGAAGAAAGGGATAGCTTATAGACAGGAAGATTTATTTTGATTTACATTTTACTGTTCTACCGCTGATTGTCACTTTTTATTGTTAGAAAGGAATAGATTTTAGACAGACAAACTCTAGGCATTCCAAAGGGCTTAGTTAGTTAAAAATTCACAGAGACTGTAGGCAGGAGAATCCAGAGTTTACCTAATATAATCCTGGTGTTGTGGAATTTCTGCCTTTAGGTTTTGTATTATGAAGATGATCTGAAGAAAGAACATTTTGTTTTCCTACCAAGAAGCCAATTATTTCCAAATGCCAGCATTTCTGCAGCTGCCAGCTGTACTGACTAACATCATACAGACTATACCCTGCTTACATTAAATGAGATATTGTGAAATGACTGCATTAGATAAGGAGTGGAAATAGGCATGGTAAAAGATTAGGTGTTGTGTTAAACATAAAACGTATATTATGCATGCCTTCTGGTGGAGGATATGTGAATCACTTATGATGAAGTACTTAAATAGCAGTAGATTCACTGGGAAATGGTACAGAATACAGACGTTCCTACACATAGAGTAACATTTCTGAAACATTCCTTTTCATTGCAAAGGTCAGCATAACTGCTCATTATAAGAGTCAAAACAACAGAGAAGGCCAGCAAATATATACATTTAGATACATTGTGAAGGGATGCTCCATTTTCACACTCAATTGTTAATGCATGCAGGCAAGATTCAAATGCAAAGGACAACCCAAGATACAGGTTTTGGAATACTTATGAGTGTAGCAACAGCAGTGTTATAGCTCCTGCATGCAGATCTTGTAACATTTTAGTCCTAATTGTAATACAGCTACAAACCAGTGACTAAATTAATCTATTGATAAATTTGGATCTATAGAAGAGTGTGAAGGATTTCTTTATCATTCTAAATGCTCACTGCATGATTAGGTGGCATGTGTGTGGTTTTAGTGATGATACCAACAAAGCATCAGTACTGACACAAAACATCTTGAAATATAGCGGATTAACAATTTAGTGGCAACATTCCCACTCCTCACAAGGGTGTGCTAGTGTACAATATGCTGCATGCGGGAATATGAGAGTGGCAACCCAAACAAAGGCAAGAGGAATGTTTCACTTTCATTCCACTGCAAATCTACTGTGTTAGTATGTTGTAACCATGTCATGCCTCCACATGGATGAACGAGGCCCCTTCCGACCCCAGGTCTGAGACACTCAGATGCTCGTATCGCCCTCACCACTGTCATCACTCCACTACACCCAAATGCCACTATTCTGCAAGTCAACATTCAATACTGACAAATGCTTGTTTAAATTTGCTGTTGCACATTAAATAATATTCTTTTTCTCTTGAGCTCAGCATTGTCTTTGCTATGTTTCTGTGTATGGGGACAGTCTTTAGGTTGTTTTTATTCCTTTGTTTTTTAGTTCGTCTTCCTTTCTGACAGAAATCATATAGCACATGTGGAAAGCTTTGGGCAGAAAAATGGAATTTGCTAATTTCAATTAATTTTGCAATTGTGATTTAAGATTGTGATAGAATTGCTAGTTGCTGCAGCACTGGAATGTTTTGGCTGTGTGCCTGCATCACTTTTTAGCTAAATGAAAAAGTCTTTTAAATTTTTCTGATTCATAGTCCTTGCACTTAAGTGAAATGGGTATGTACACAATTCATGGATAAGTGCAACTAAGGAATGATTCAAAGACACAAGCTGCACCAAAGTGGAGATGATTGAGAAAGTCTTAAACAAATAAGGGAATGATGAGATGCAAATGATGAATGTGTGAAAAATCTGTGATTTTCTTATGTGAGTCTCACTTCACACTTTTTGTGATTCATAATCACTTTTTGATGTGGATCAGCTCTGTGTGCAGATGGGTGATAAAAATGAATCCGTGCCTTTTCTATCTGCTTTGCAATCTGTAAAGATGCTTGGTTCCACTGCAAGCCTGACTGATTCCCATTTTGAGTTGATTGTTTTAGTCATGCTGAAACCTTGTGCACAAAGCACTGCTTTCCAACCAAACATCAGAAGTATAGGCAAAGAATAATTCAGATGAACTTTGCTGAACAGGACTTACTGGATTTTATTAGCGTGGACATGGATATAATACAGGCTTTGGCGAGCTTGTATGGCCCAGAAATTGGAACCTGAGAAATGCATGGCTGTCCTATACTTGTGGTTGCCAAGGTATAACATCCCTCGCTGTACTTGCTAAGGGAACCTTTCAGAGTCAAAATAGAGACACATTGGGGATCTCATAGGCTTCTACCTCAAGGATACTTCAGCAGTTTCTCAATATAACTGTGGCACATGTGGATGACTATATCTATTTCTCACTTTTACCACAGGACAGTGCTAGTACAATGCATACCTTCTACAGAATGACACACTTTTTTGAGGTGTTTGGTATGAGCGAGTGCACCTATGATGCTATGTGGCTATGTGGGCCCTGACCAGATCACAGGGGGAGTGGTACAATAAAAAGAAGGAAAGACTGCCATTCTTTTAAGTGACAGGTCATATGTGTTGAATGGGGGTGGATCATGAACATGTTGGCATGCAAGTTTGCTGTGCTGCTTTGCTGTGTATGGTAGGATTCCTCACGGTCACCTAGCTCACAGGTACTTACTAGGCTATTGATCTGTAAGCCATATAGCCTAGCCACACATTTACATGAAGTTTTCAGCCTTTATATTTTAAATACCAATAACCGAGAGATGAGTACAACATTTACATGAGGAATAGGGTGCTAAACCAAGGGTGAATTTGTGGTTATCCATCCATTCATCCAGATTACCTTCGAATAATGTAAGAGAAGTACTTTGCATTATGTGGAGAGGAAATGATTCCAAAGAAGTGGTATTCAGTCTGATACATATCTATCCCTCCAACATGTTCTATTTATGTTGCAAAAGACAATTAGATCTCTTGAGTGGGTGTTTATGCCAGCATAGGACTTAGAAATGTGAGTAGGTTTGACAAGTTAGGGTCTGTTGTGGCTTTGAACACTTGAAAGAGATCGCCCCTCAGTAGCTTGTATGTCACAGAGAAGAGGAACAAGGCTTTCAGATGGTCTGGATAGTTTTTATAATTTAGGCCTTTGATTTTCTTAGTAAGACGGTGTTGTGGGGATTTGAGATGTTTCATATATTTGGATAAGTACATACTGAAGGGGGCTTTATACTCAATGATTGGCCCGATGATTGCAGAATAAAGAATGATCACATTCCTGACACATCCCTGGACATCATACCTTTAATAAGTTGTGAAATGAAAAATACATTTTCTTCAAAATGTGGTTACAGAGTGATTGAAGGACATTTTCTTGTCTACACGGCTTCCCAGGTTTCAAACAACTGTATCACTTCTCAGGGGTATGTTGTCAATGTAATAGTTACAAGAGACATCTTGCTTGCCATAGAATACTATTATACATTTCTTGGCATTCAGTTTTAGTCCTTGGTTTTGAGACCAGCTTTTGTTTTGGGAAAGGTCCTCTTGGAAGATCTCAGTGTTATCTGTGGAGTTTATGATGGCACCAGGTGTACAGTCATGGGCAAACATGATCAACTATGAACCTTTGACAGTAGCTTTGACCTCTAAAAAGTAAATGTTAAAGAGGAGTGGCCCAAGGACTAAACCCTGGAGTATACCATTAGTGACAGGTCTTTTGGACGAAGTGGAGCAGCTCACTCTAATATCCTGGGTTTTATTTATGAACTAGGGAGTGCTATTTAAATGGGATAGTTTATCTATGATACCCGAGTACTGGATAGTGTTGACATTTTGTGAGGTCTAGATATGTGTTATCTACTGATTTGAACTAGCTTGGGTCAAACGTTTGTAGGTTACTTACCTGCATATCATAATTATTAATTCCATAATGATCGTTTCCATAGCCTTGCAAATTGGTCTTGACAAACTTATGGGTCTATAATTTCCTAGGGTGGTTAATGCCCCACCTTTGTTCAAGAGGATAACATTTGCTATACTCTATTTGTCCATCAAAAATCCTGTTTGGTCTTTGACACTGAATAGCTTATGGAAGGGGACAGACAGGTCCTGTTTCAGGCTGATCAGTAAGCAGCTTGGTATGCAATCCTGTCCCACTGGAGCAGTGTTTTTGGGCTTGGATATTGCCTTGAGGACTTATTCATGGGAGATTTGAAGGGATGCAGATGCAGCTATGAGATCTTGGAATGTAGGAGGGAGGTGTAGCTAGATCTAAATTTATCTCCTAGTAGATTGGCTATGTCCTCTGGGACTGAATATGTGCTGTAATTTACAATTAGCTCTGCTCAGTGCTGAGCATTGTTTCTAATGATTCTAACATAGCTAAAGAAGGCTTTGTGGCTGTCCTTTGCCTGGGTGACAGTTTTTAACTCACATCTTTGGTTGGTTTGATCAGAGTCTAGAATTTCCTGTTAAGTTTAGAAATAACTTATTTTTTGCATCTTAAGGGGTTATGTTTATTTTTATGAGCAAATAATTTTTTTTTCCTTTTAGATTTGGGTTTCACCAAAGTAGTTTATTTTTTGAATTTGGCATTCTGTTTACTTTGGAGTGGGCAAGGTGCATCTATCTAGCTATCCACATGTGCATAAAATTTAGCAGGGCAGGATTCTGCATAAGCAGTGGGGTCACTGAGTTGGCAGACGATGTTAAATTCAGCCTGTCCATTACTCAGTTTCAGTGGTCATTACTTTGTTTCAGCCTGGTCAATACATTGTTTCAGCCTGGTCATTACTCAGTTTCAGCTATCATTACTTTGTTTCAGCCTGGTCATTACTGAGTTTCAATAGATCAGCCAAACATAATCTCAGAACACCAAGGTATATGATGATGCTTTTGACTTCAGTCTTAAGATGAATGTGACTGATTTATTGTCCAGTCTGACCAGGGAGGAGTTATAATTGGTAGGGAGCAGAGCTGTTCCATACTGGTGATGATTAAGTCTGTGATTTTATCAACCATGTTTGGGGTGCAGACTAATTGGTTCAGAGAGTTTGTATTTATGAAGTCCAAATGTTTCTGGTCATTTATATTTGGGGATGTATAAGTCTTCCAATTTATAGAGGGGTAATTGAAGTCCCTTGGAGAATGGTGTTTGTCTTAATGCATAGGGATTCCATGCTAGTTAGGTAGGGGGTATGGTCTGAGGGGGATGTAGAGGGAGTCCTGTAGCTATAGATATTATGTGATAAGGGGTCTTGTTAATGGCAAGTTAGATGAGGAGAAGTTCCAGATTGTTATTTTGTCTAACTAGTCTGAAGGTGAAGGTTCTAGCTGGTAAGTGCAAACTATTTTAATGTTGTTAACCATAATTATTTCTCTCTCTCTCTCTCTCTCTATATATATATATATATATATATATATATATATATATATATTGGCATGGGTAGTACTGAGTAATAACTTCCTGTTTTGTTGCATGTCCTCTTCCTTCTTTATTTTCCAGAATATGCAGGCTACCCATCTGAACCTTGGCTAATGACAGCACAGCAACCCCCTTCGGCAGGCTTGTGCATGGTGCATGGCAGCACAGTTAAAGGCAGCAGCATCAGTCAATAACCATGGGCCCTGACATTCACTACATGACAGTGTAAAGTTATGAAGATAATACTCAATGCATACAGTGTTACTTGTGGCCGACACTAAGTGGTGCATGGTCAACTTACACAGTAGATCACACATTTCTCCACATATCATAAACAAAATATTTTATCATAGAGTATTAGCCATCATAATTGCTACAGTGTTCAGTGTTCATAGGTTCATAGGTGTGTACTAGGCTGATGGCCCTGGACCCTGTACAAGCCTAACCCAAAAAAATTGCCTAGGCAGTGCCACCCGATGTTAGTTCATGGTACCCCTATCCAATAGGTCAACTGGAATGATTCCTCACTGGCACAAGCACTTGTTATACTCTTCAACTTTGCAGAAACTGTAAAGGAGCAATTGTTGTGTAAAAAAAATCGGGGCTATACTCTGAGTAATTCATTGCAGTGTTACTAAAGTTGTATTTACTTGTTAAGAAAGCATGTTTTGTTTTCCATTGTGAAATGTGTCACTGCTGCTGCTATTCTTTTTTTTGTGTCTATATTATATTCTCGAAAGCCGACAATATCGAAGCTGATATTGTTGACACGAGAATAGCGAAAGCACACAACATCGAACGTATAAACGGAAATCTCTGTAAGGGGAGATTTCAGTTTACTGCAATGTAGTGCGGTCTCGGAGTTGGTATATTTAAGTAGAGGGGGTGTGGGGGTGCATGGGGGCTTGCACCCCTGCTTAAACCCGTTAGGGTACTTTTTTCTTTTTTTTTTTGTTGTTTTTATAAGTTCGATGTTTGAAGGCATTGACCATATGATGTCGACCATATGGTGTTCGATGTTTTCAACCGTCGATCTTATAATATAGACCCCTTTTTTTCTTGTTAGAAATTCCTAGGTAAAAATATTACTGCTCTCATTTTTGTCTCTTTTAAATAAAGGCATTTGCTATGTAATACTTATGAGTCATTTTTTTGTCTCTGTCTCTCTATGTCTTTTTATTTTTTTTTCTTTCTTTACCTTTTTTGTTCTGCGACTGAGCTACCTTGACTACAGCCAAGCCAGGTGCTGGAAAGATCTCCACCACCACTTGCCCACTTGGGGACCTTTTTACAGACTGGAAGCAGTGGCTTCACCCCTGTGGGCACCCTTGCATGTAGCAGCCTGAACGGCCAAAATCATGGGCTGTGGAGCCTAGTGGAAAGGGTGATGGGGAGGTGGTGGGGGTGGAAAGGGTGGTGGGGAGGCGGTGGGGGTGGAAAGGGTGGTGGGGAGGTGGTGGGTCACCTATGAAAGTCTCCTACAGTACCAGTGAAGACTTGATGTCCCAGTTGGCTCCAACTACTGAGCCACCGGAGGCCTCAGTTCCATCACCATGAGTGTCACCACATCTAGTTCCATCAGAGCAGGGGAATATTTGAGACTGTCCAGACCAGGATAACACTATAACTGCAAGGGCCTCTTCACCAATCGCTTTTTGTCTATATGCCATCTGTACATCTTATTACTCCCTCCAATTGTCAGCCAACATAAAGTTCCTGTCCATCTTGTCTGTGTTTTAAGTTCATGTGGAAAAAAATCCTTAACTCTTCTCTAACCCTCTCTCCTGCACACTCTTTCTTTCTCCTTCCCCAAATTCCCTTCTAAAATATACATATTGGGAAAAATGAGGGTTTCTTTCCACCACATATTTCACCCAACCTCTTCAACCTCCTCCACTATAACCCTCTTAACGTGTTCCTTTTATGTTTTCATTGTTTGCTGTTTCCCATTTTCCGACTGACCTATCTGCTGCCTTTCTAAACGTATAAAAACACAACAGGGTGTCTATATAAGGACACTTCAGAGTGAATCCAACTTCTTATAAAGTTTTGATAAGCTGCTAGCTCATGGCACTAAGCTGTAACCAGTGCAAAATCTTGTGGAAAGTTCTTGAAAGATTTGCACACCTCTGTGTTCACTGCCTCCTGCCACAAATTGATGAAAGCGTTCGTGAATTTAACTATAGGTGCAGCATGTTCATAACAGTAGAGATGTTTCTGCACATATGTAAACTTTTCATATGAGTTTATGCTGATTCAGATGTGGAAGACTGTACCAGACAATTCCTCAGAAGGCTGATAACTTTAAAAATCATCAGCATTGCTTGCTCGCACTTTGCTCATTTAAGTAAATGTGTAGCGGTGCTCTTTGCAGGTTCCCTTTATGCATTTGTGAAGCATAGGACTAGGAATGCCACCCAAAATGTAACAATCCTTCTAACAATATGTTAAATAGTTCTCTGTAGTTGTTGACTGCTCTATTTAATGTTTGAAATAAGTTTTAATGAATAATTATATACATTAAGTTCTCTCCTCAAAACATCTAACTTATATTCTTTGATTGTAAAGTGCTTTGTAGAAAGCACTGTATCAAAAGTTCAGCTAAGCTAAACTTTATGGATAAATCATATTCAGGCATTGTTTAGATTATGTTTCTTGTTAGAAACTAAATTCTCCTCCCTTATTATTTATTACCAAGCTCATATGCAATAGAAGTGACACTGATTTTCTAACAAGTTCATCTGTTTCTAATGTTATCTCCCTAAATGAGAGAATAATGTAGTGATACTGACATGTACACTTTGCTTCATACTTTAAGGAACAGAGAGTTGTGACTCCAATTCATTCTTAAGCTATTAGGGCAGATGAATGCAAATTAACTTCTCACAGAAACATATAGTGTGTTCATTTACGTTTATTTATACACTATGGAGGTAAAGAGAAAGGATGTGGAGCATATATGAAACAAAAGTTGAACAACGCTAAAATATGATTTTTTTTTATATTTTTTGTGAGGCATCAGTTCTATAGGAACATGGTGCAAATGGAACACATCAGTTAAACAATGTGTGTGTGTGTGTGTGTGTGTGTGTGTGTGTGTGTGTGTGTGTGTGTGTGTGTGTATAGATAGCTGTAGTTATTCTGTACTATTTCACTGAAACCTGAAACCTAAATGCCTTAATATCTGACTTAAGGGGTTAGACACAAAAGGGAGAAAAGATAATTTAATCTACTGCGCAATAATGTTCCAATGGCTGTGAGATAAACTGCAAGTATGACATGTCCTTCTTTCCACTCTCCATCCTTTTTGACTACCCACAAGGTGCATCATTTTTGAGGACAAATGTATGTAACTCTTCTACTCATGTGCATTTATGCTCTCCTCTACAAAGTGTTAGAACACTGGTTGTACAAGACAATCTCACTCCTACCACCAAATGAAGGATATGAGTGGACTAGAGAATGTTAATGATACCAGGGTAGGAATGAGTATAGTAGGTAGTGGCTGTTCCTTAGACCCCAAACCTAATAGACTGTCATTGCCAAAATTCTCCTTTTAATCCACTGGGGCAGTAAACCAAAGTCTAACAATCTATCTCTTCCCCAAGTTGGTTCTCAGCACCAAAAGATATTAATTAAGTCACTGCTGGTATCTGTGGATGTCCTTCCATTGCTTCACTAGGGTGACTCTTTTGTTGATGAAGAAAATGACACATCCCATTAAGCTCTTTGTCAGATTGCCTGGTGTAAACCATCCAGGAATGGCCCAGTGAACATTGGGAAAAGCTGTGTACCTCTCAATCTACCATTCCTAACAAGGAGACATTGTAAGAGTATGGAACAATTGTACTGTGTGGGCAACTCTGTCCATAAAGCTGTGTGCTGCATTACAGAGCCTGTCTTCTCTAATCTAGAGACAACCATGCAATGACATTAGTAGTTAATACTCATGCAAACCCTCTTGTATGTGTGTCGTGGTCTGCCCACTCTCTGCAATGTAGCAATGAAAATACGTGACTTCTATCAGGAACCAGTGCAGTCTTTACTTACATTTCCCTCTCCTCATGAAGGAGGAATGGCAACTGATTGGGTACTGTAGTCTTTCCTCTCTGGCTGGTCCAGCTACAATGTGGATCCACCACTGAACATGGGCTGCTAGTGTCAAAATTAGATACTTGCCTTCTTCACCTTCAGATGTACATGAGCAGCTTTATTACTTTGTAAGGCATCGTTCCAAGAGCTCACTCTGTAGCGTTAGTTAGACAAACATGCTGTCTCATGTGGAGGCCTAGTTTCAGGCATGAAACTGATTTCACAAAGAGCTGGCAGAGATGGACATTTATAAGCAACTAAATGACTGCTGTATTACACTGTATGGAAGTGTGG
This sequence comes from Protopterus annectens, assembly GCF_019279795.1. NCBI lineage: Eukaryota > Metazoa > Chordata > Ceratodontiformes > Protopteridae > Protopterus > Protopterus annectens. The sequence continues at coordinate 733,000,433 of NC_056744.1, forward strand.
CATAGATACTGGTGACTAATTCTAGCCTGGAGGAGGATAGAAATGTAGCATTGTGCACTGATTGTGAAATATGCAATGGTAGCTTTTATAAAAGCACTCATAGAACTATGTTCGCTTTGCTGGACAACACTATATATTCATGTATGGGCAAAACATTTGAAGTCCCTCTTTCTCATTATCATTTGAAATTGTGAACCGGCTGTTTGTCAGGTTTCCCTCAAACCTTCAAAAGAGCCATGCCTTGAGTCTATGGTTAAACAATGGTTGAAAAAAGGGTTGATTTTTTAACCAAAAGAAAAAAGAAAGAAAAGATGCTGGAGATGCTGCATTTCACTGAAAGCTACAAATGATATTTAGACATAGCAGGACATTTAATTTGCTTTGAGAAATGCGGTCTACTAGGTTTAAACCTCCTAGCATTCAGACTTATTTTCTGCTTATTAAATGGAAGCTATTCTCTAGGGGGAGGAGGAATAATTAATGCTCACCTCTGCAGGTGTTTTAGTGATGACTCTAAAGCCTGACTGGGCACAAAATTAAATTAATTTCAGGAAAAAAGGTTGTTCTGCATTTGACAGGAAACATACCCTGAAGAGATGTCTTTAGATTTGGTTTATCTCAAGGTGTGGTCCAGTGGATTTAAATATAAAAGGTAAAGAAGAGTACAATAGAGATGAGTTAAGTTGAGGTAAATGTAATTATTTTTCAGAAAAAAGTCATACTAAGCTTATAATTATTGTTTCTAGTAAACCACATCAATGTAACATATGTAAAATGTGTAAAATGAATAAAGTCTTATAAAAATCATACTTTTTTGGTAAATTTGTTTAAATCATGCGTATATAGCAGAGCTATGTTTTAAATCTATTACTTCCATGCAAAGGCTGCTAACATAAAACAGACTACAATTTCCTATGAAGCTGAGTGATTATGAGATTTCTGAGATGTAATATGTAAATAAGGGGTCAAGTGTAGCCAACACACTTCACATGCAAGATGCAGGGTTCTTGCCATCATACAAAAATAACATTGTTCTTAATGTCTAGAGGATCCCATGTTAGCATAAGACATATTCATAAGGCTAGGATTAAGTCTAGCATTTTGTCGAAACACTCCAAAATAACTTTGTTCAGTTAAAGTTTGCCAGATTGACTAATTCAGAGAACATTTATTGTCATTCAGTTTTACAGAATGTTCAATGAGACAGCATTTGATAAGTTGTCATGTATTATATTCCTCTTGTAAATCATAAACCATTTATACCAGGAGCCTTTCCCGAGGAAGCCAGTTCCATAGTATTTTACATTTCATCTTCTGCAAGGGGTACTAATAAATGATGCTCCTGGGCTACAAAAAAAATAGGCATAGTTAGATTAATATGAAACAGATGTTGGCGGAGGGCAGCTACATAAGTGCTAAATACTCAAAACAGTAGCACTTCACAGAATAAAAGAAGATTTGTTGTGAAGATACTATATTGATTTTGATAAACTGCTATTGGTAATCATATTATTGACAAGTCATTGTTTTTGTGACTGCTAAAGATTTGGTAGCTTTGGGACCAGCTTCGTATTAAAAAACTTACTGTCCAAAATCAGCATCACTAAATAATGAGTGTAATTGTGCAGATTAAGTGTTAATCGAACTGATACCATAGAAAAACTCCTTACAATATACTGTAGGTCTACTACAAGTGCACAAGTCCCAGACACTAAAAGACCAATGAGTTGGAGCCAGGGGACTTGGGTATCTCTTAACTCCAGGAGGAGAGTTTAAGTACAGTGAGCTGGGTGAGTGAGGGATAGTTTTAAGGTTATGGAACAGCAGAGGAATTTAGGGCTAGGGAAAAATTGAGGACTTCAGGTTTAAGGAGTGGGGGGGTGATTTAGATTTAGGGAGTATGAGGGGAGTTTGTGGTTAAGGAGCACTTGCAGAGTTGTAGATTTAGGAAGAAGGAAGGGAGGTAGAAGTTTAGGGAGTGATTGCAGAGTTTAGGGTTAGAGAGCAGGAGGGGAATGGTGTGGTTAGTGTTAGAGACCTGGTGGGAGTTTTAGGGTTACAGTTAAAGCTCAGGTGCTGGTGGGGCAAGGTAACTAACAAGAATCAGGCCAGTGGGAGTTGTGCCACCTGCCATTTAGAATAAATGGCAGTGAGCAAGGGTGTCATGAGTGCTTGTATAGACTCTAAAACTGAAAATACCTGTAAGAATTCAGGCACAGAGTTGGTGTATAAGTGATATGCTTTGGCATCTTTCCCAATTCACAAAATGTGAATCATGAAGGGATGTGTATACCCGAGGCATGCATTTACTAAGTTACAGCAGAAGATGTACTTACTGCAGCCTTATCATTATGTCCCAGTAGTGGTGACTTACTGCTCAGCACTATATAAATGAGCAATATAATCCACAGGAAAAAGATACATCTCAAAATGGATCATCTTAATAAACAGATGTCCAGAAATGTCCTAGTGTTGTGTACAGTCCACTCAAGCATACTGCTTAATCCACATATGTCCCAATTCCAATATGATGATGACATCAATCCAAGCAGTTTCCAAGTGGGTACTTGATCCCTAATTAACATGAAAAATATCCTAACTCTATGGGCATAACCAGGAAGTCCAAATAGTTGGTGAATTTCCCTGGCTATTTCTGTGAATCGGGGAAAGAATAACGATGTGCTACTGTCCCCTGTGCCACTACAGCTGTCTGCATGTCTGTCATGCATACGTAGTGCCATATGCCCTATGTAGGTATCCACATAGTTTAAGGTAAAGGAACAATATTTGAAATATGGATAATCTTATTTAAAACAGACAGTTCTGCATATCAGGACAAAAGTGCATTCCCTTTGAAACACAAAAATGTCACTTTTTCTATACTCTACCATCCTCCACACAAAACATTACGGAGGCCACAGCAATTACATGGGGTGTATCCAATCACCACCATGTCAGCATTCCAGGAGTAATACCTGGGCTCTTACTCCTCAAAGTGTCAACTGCATGTCTCTGTAATCATTGCTCCAACACACAGTCATGACTGCCTCTTATACCTCCATGTGGAACAGTAGAAGATTCTTTGTCTGTGGACTGCAGGCATGTCTTTTAATGCTGGCAGGTAATGGACCACCACCATCGCCTTTAAATACATCCCTATCATGTAACTTGAAAATTAATTAATGGTTAATTAAAAAATAAAAACATGATGTCACATTTAAAGTCATGAACACCTATGTAGACAGAATATCACACTTAAAGCCATTATTTAAAAAGTTACACATACTTATATTCACAGCTCATACCAATTCTATACAATGTTCAAAATACTTTTAAAGAATACTGTTAAAATGTTAAAAAGATTGTGAAAATATTTAAAACTATTATAATGTATATTCCATAACTCGTATCAATATAAATACATATTAAAAGTTAAAGAATTTTAAAAGTTACAGTAACTTTTAAAAATTCAGAAGTACAATGTTGATTGAAGAAAAATCACCCAAGTAGTCTGTATTCGTAGCTGTTTAACTAAACTTTGAAAAATAACCCTACTTGTTTATTCATAGCTGTTTTTCTAAACCTGTAAAAATAACCTTAATGTTGTTTATTTTGCAGCTGTTTTCCAAACATTTTGCTTTAAGAAACATTATACAGATAAAGTGGACAAAGATCCAAGTTAAAGGGAAAAAAGTCACTCAGCATTAATTGATATTATTAGCAATCCACATATTACTGCCTTGGGATTCTTTCTGATTGACTGAAGTTTAACTTTTTTTAGTATTACTGCTAAATCAGAAAAGTGCATTGTTGAATGTTGTGATAACCACTCTAAAAATAGATTACTATAGCTTTTTTTTTTTTTGGTGGGGGGGGGGGTGGCTCTCAAATTATTTTCTATAAATCAAGGATGTCTGAGCTGGTCTTCTTCCTGTGTGTAAAGCTGGACTTACAACAAACATGTACGAGTCAACAACTAGGAATTACTCACATTTATGAATGTAAACTAGCTTTGTTGTCTTTATTACATAATACATATGTGAATATCAGTAGAATGCTGGTGTACTAAAGTCTGCTGTTCATTTTTCTTTACTGTTTTTTGTTGAGAATCATTAAATTGTTTGTGCTTATAATTGACTAACATTGTATATGTGGTATCTTCTCTTGTCCTCTTTCTATATTTACATACTTAAAAGCCAACTACACCATAAATCCGAGAATAAAAAGTTTTTCTTCATGAACTTTCTCCATTAGTAATGTCTCTGCATGACTGTAAGTGGTCTGAAGCACTACGTGAGTGTTGTTTTTGGTGTTCTTGGTACAGTTTCTTGGCTGCACGGACACACGCTTTGGAAACATTGTATTTTTGCTGTTATTACATTGCAATACCCTAAAATGGCCTAACAGGGGCTGCCACACTATGTTATTCTGTTTTGCAGTCAAGGTTTCTATCACTGTGACATCATTTATATGGACAAAAAGTGCCCTGCAATGAGAAAGCCCACCGGCTTACAGTAAGAGTAATGCTCTTCACCTCTTGGCATTAGTCTGCCATTTTCATTTTTATTTTTGTAGCCTTTAATTTTTATTAATGGTAATCTCTGATACAGCATTTTAAGGAAAAAAAATAGAAGCCATGCTTTGAGTAACTAAATTAATTGTCTTTTTAGACTAAGAATTGTATTTCAAAGTAACAGTTTCATGCTATGTTGGGAGAAATTTGACATGTGACTAAATGGTTCTACTTAAGCTGTGCTGATCTATATTGCACACTCAAAAAGATTTTTTTGTTGACTGTGTATCTAATGTTAGTCCTGCACCTTACTTACTGACTTGCCTCACACAAACACTGTGTATATAATGCAAAAAAAAAAAATGCTGAGGCAAGTGCCACAAGATATTTACAGACAGAAGTCAAATGCTAAAAAAAATTAGGAGACTAAGATGAAACTACATTTCTTTCTATGTGGCCCACTTAAAGGTTGATTGCAAGAAAGATTAAAGAGAAAAGCAAGTAATTTGCGATGAGAAAAAGCATAAATAAAACCTGGCTTGTGGCCAGAGTTATGTTCATTTACATTTGAACAGTAAGCTTAAAACACTTGTTTTTGTACAGCTCGAAGCTGTATTTGCAGACATATTTTACCCGAGGTATAAAACTGGTCATATGTGGGTGACAACACATTTAATTATCGAGGTTTAATGATTTTTACTGGCCCTGTAACTAGTATCGGTGACCTAAGCTAATTACACAATACAACACAACATTTAGATGCAGTGTGCTTTCCTTTGACACAAAAAACAAAACAAAAAACCCAAAACAAAACAAAATTAAAAAAAAAAAAACCAAGAAGCAACAAGATCAGATGCAAAATAAATTAATCAAGTCTTAAATAAAGCTTTCTTTATATGTGACGCTCTTGATGCTTAAAGGGAAGATAAAGCACTTTTTAGAATGAGGAAATGTGACATTTGGGTAGAAACATCTTTCACTTTCTTTTTTTTTACTGTTTTTGAAGCTTTTCTTTTCATGTTTCCAGTGAAAACCAGTTATGTCAATTGGGATTGTCCTTGTTATCAAAATCATTCAAGTAGTTTAATAAAATAAATGGTGTAATTCTGAGAAAAGAAAAAAATATATACTTGCACAGTTGGTAGCCTCTGCCTGCTTTAAAGGAACTTGGGCTGGTATAAGTATTTTACTCAATTATTGCAGAAATTGGACAGGATATTAAAAATATTCCCTCTTTGAACTGCCTGCAAAATATGCCGTGTTGGTATATAGGTTCATAGATTCATAGAAGATTACTAGACTAATGGCTTAAGAGACCCTACAAGCCTTGCCAATATAACTCAGTGTTACCCAATATATGGCCCCTAGGGAGAAGAGTATGGCATGGATTTGTGCCTATGTCTTGAGTATCCTACAGATTGCCCCTATCCATAAGGGACAGAGGCACTACCCAGGTGTAAATTTGTGATTCCCTATCCATTGATCCAAACTGTGTTTGCAGAGGGCTAGGGAAGGCCTCTGTTAATGTGAACAGGAAGCATATTTCAAAGAAGAAGCAACCTCTGAGATACATATCTGTATCTCCAGCATGCTCTGTTTGATTTGCTGACAATGTTTAGATCCCTAGGTAGGGTGACCCTTGTGCTGTTTGACTTGCAGATGCATAGCATCTCTATCAGGGCTGGATTTGTGAGTGCCTTGTAGGTCAGGCAGAGGTCACCCCTTAACAGTCAGTAGCAGACTGAGTAAAGGTATTAGACTTTTAGTCTATCCACGTAGGACATGTTATTTAAACCCTGTATTTTCTTGTGAGGAACCTCTGAGGTCACTCCAGCTTCTGTAAGTGCCTGGTCAAATACATGCCATATGGTGCACTGTACTTGATTATTGGTCTAATGAGGGATGAGTACAGCAGGACTATAATTTCCTTGGATCTGGATGCCATACTTTTACTTCTAAGTTGTGGCACATGGAAGGACTCCCTCACTACTGTGGGCACATAGTGGTCAAAGTTCAGGCTACTATCTATCTGTGTACCTACATCTCTCACCTCTGAGTCTACTTTTAGGGGTCTGCTATTGATGTTTTAATTTTCAGGGGTATTTGACTTCCTAAAGGGTCTGATAATGCATTTTTTGCATTTAGTTTTAGGTTATGGTTCTGGAACCAATCATTTGTTTTATCTAGACCCTCTTGAAGGATATCTGAACTGTCTGGATGGCACAGTGGTAAGATTGTCACCTCACAGCAAGAGGTTTTCTGGTTTGATTCTTGGCTGGGGTTCTTCTGTGCGGAGTCTGCATGTCCTCCCTGCATTTGTGTGGGTTTCCTCCGGGTGCTCCGGTTTTCTCCCACGTTATAAAAACATGCATCTAGAGAGTTTCTCCCCGGGCCTCTGCTGAAAATTGGCTTCTTTCCAAGTTAGACTTTCCCGGTAAATAAATGTTAAATAAATAAAATAATAAATATATGCATCATTGGGGGATTCAGTGATTGCCCCCAACTTGCAGTTGTCAGCAAACTTTGTCATTCAGAGGTCTTAAACATTAGCTTTGGCTTCAGAGAACTATATTCTGAACAGGAGTGTTCCAGCACTTAGCCCTGTGGCATACCACTAGTAAGTGGCCTCTTGCTGGATCTGGATCCACGCACTTTAACCATGTGTCCTGTCCATGAGCCAAATGGCCGTCTATATGGTGATGTAGGGATTTATGCCTGGTTTTGTGAGTTTATTTATAAAACCTGAGTAAGGAATTGTGTCAAATGCCTTGGCTAGGTCAAGGTAGGTTGTATGTACAGTTTTACCCTCATCCATGGCCTTAGTGACTTTCTCAAAGCAAGCCACCAGATTCAGAAGGCATGACCTGCCCTTGACAAAGCTGAATTGCCTTGGGTCCAGTGTCTGGAGGTTTCCTATGTCATTAATTACTCTTTTCATAGCCTTACTATATAGGATTAGTCAAACTTATGGGTCTGTAATTTCCTAAGTCAGTAGATGATCCCCCTTTATGCAGAGAGATGACCGTTGCTGTCCTCCACTCTGCTGGGGCAAAGCCACTCTGGAGGCTGTGGTTAAATAAAGATCCTAATGGGCCTGATCAGTCCTGATTTAAGCTGTTTAAGAGGCAACCTGGTATATCATCAGGCCCCATCAAAGCTGTGTTTTTAGCTTTATAGTGCGCTGTTGTAACCTGTTCTTTGGTGATAACTGATGGTGGAGTGGTGTAGGGTATTTCTTGGGGGAGAACTGGGAGTGATGGAGAGGTAAAATTTGAGCTGAATTTGTTGGCCAGCAAATTTTCTGTATCTTCCAGCTGAGTATAGGTGACTCATCTACAACTAATTCTGTACTTTATTAGGTGTGGCTCTTAAGATTCTCGACATAACTGAAAAATGCCTTATGGTTATCCGTAGCTTTGGAGGCATTTTTTACCTCAATGTCTGCTTTCAGAGACTTGACTAGTTCTCTGATTCACTTATTTAGACTAATGAGGGACTAGTTCTCTGATTCACTTATTTAGACTAATGAGGGACTAGTTCTCTGATTCACTTATTTAGACTAATGAGGGACTAGTTCTCAGATTCATTTATTTAGACTAATGAGGGACTAGTTCTCTGATTCACTTATTTAGACTAATGAGGGACTAGTTCTTGGATTTACTTATTTAGACTAATGAGGGACTAGTTCTCTGATTCACTTATTTAGACTAATGAGGGCCTAGTTCTCTGATTCACTTATTTAGACTAATGAGGGACTAGTTCTCGGATTCACTTATTTAGACTAATGAGGGACTAGTTCTCGGATTCATTTATTTAGACTAATGAGGGACTAGTTCTCTGATTCACTTATTTAGACTAATGAGGGACTAGTTCTCTGATTCACTTATTTAGACTAATGAGGGACTAGTTCTCTGATTCACTTATTTAGACTAATGAGGGACTAGTTCTCTGATTCACTTATTTAGACTAATGAGGGACTAGTTCTCTGATTCACTTATTTAGACTAATGAGGGACTAGTTCTCTGATTCACTTATTTAGACTAATGAGGGACTAGTTCTCTGATTCACTTATTTAGACTAATGAGGGACTAGTTCTCTGATTCACTTATTTAGACTAATGAGGGACTAGTTCTCTGATTCACTTATTTAGACTAATGAGGGACTAGTTCTCTGATTCACTTATTTAGACTAATGAGAGACTAGTTCTCTGATTCACTTATTTAAACTAATGAGGGACTAGTTCTCTGATTCACTTATTTAGACTAATGAGGGACCAGTTCTCTTGATTCACTTATTTAGACTAATGAGGGACTTTTTGGTCTGTTGTGCACATTCCCTCTTACTTCTCAATAAGATTTTCTTTCTTTTGTTGTACAACCTATTAATGCCAGGGGTCCAGCAAGGAGGACTGTTTTTTTGGTTTAAACTGGGTTTATTTCGGTCTGATACTGCTGTTTCTATGCAATTGTTCATATGGTCATACAGGGCTTTTATGTACCCCTCTGCAGAGGTTTCTATGCTTTCTGGATTTAGGGAGCTTGGAAAATAGCTATGCTGTCCCGTAATAGGGTAGTAATTTACCTTACAGAATTTCTTAAAAGCTTTTGGGGTTAGGTGGGGGGACTAGTTTTATATTTATTTCAAGGGACCCCACTTTGTGATTTGATCTTACCAGTGAGAACATCATGTTAGGGGGATGCAGCACTCTCCATATTTGTGAGCACCTGATCTAGGAGATTTGTTCCCCTAGTGGGAGTGCAGCCTAGCTGCTCAAGGGTATTTGAATTTACAAAGTCAAGAAATCTTATGTTAGTTGTCATGTATGTCTCCCAATTAATGGAGGGGAAGTTAAAAATCACCCAGGAGTATGGTATTGGGCTGGATGATGTTTGATTCTAACTTCAGGTATGATGTATGGATTTCCTGGTTCATGGTGGGGACCTGTAGCTAGCAAGAATGTGGTAATGGATTTTTCCATGGTTAATTGGACATGGAGTAGCTCAAGTAAGTTATATTGTTTGACCAGCCTTGAGGTGTGCTTATCCTTTATGTAGACAGATACACCTCCACCTTTTGCTCTTTCATGTTCAGTGGGTGATCAGAACATATGAAACATGTTATAGCCATGCACTGCTGGAGTGCTTAACATGGCTTTGAACCATGTTTCAGTAACTACACAGTTGTCAGTATTTCTCAGGGTGAGGAAAGCTGCCAGGGAGTGTAGTTTCTTGTTGAGACTCCTAGCATTGAGCAGTAACACCTTTAGCTTGTCCTGAGTAGCTTTTGTTATGTTGGAAGGTTTGTCTGTTGTCAATGCCTTGAAAAGACGTACAAGATTATAAAGAGTAAAAATACGATATTTTAGAGAGAGAGAATATAAAAATAGAGAGGTTGGTGGTATATATAGAGTAGAGATATGTTAATACTAATAGTTATTAATAGTAAATTCAAGTCAGTCACCCGCATTTATTTTAAAAAAGGATTTCAAGATCGGTAGTTGGGAGCAAGAAAGAAGGGGATAGTGGTCTGGATAGATTTGATAAAAAGCACTATAGGGGTGGATAATGTTTTGGCCAATATCTAAATGCCAAGAGTTGACAGGTGAAGACCATCCCCGGCAAAGCAGCATGGCCTGTCAACCATGTCTTCTTATCTGACAACTATTGGAACTCTTTGGAATGACACCAGTAGCTAAGCCAAGTTGATCATTTTTTGCTGATATTGGGGCATCATCCTTGGAGAAGGTAGAATGCTGTTTGATGCTAGGCTCATACTTACTTGTGACACATATTCTCAGAGCTCAATCACGTCTCTCTTCATACAGTCCAAGGATGTATGTCTCAGGACATTCACACCCATATGGACTATGACTGAGGCATACTGGCACTTAAGGGTAAGTGACCTGAATGCTTACATGATCTGGCAAATTCTGGCCCTGACAGACAACTAACTGTAACATTCCCCTTATCCAGCCTGGTAAAATGGACACCAGTGTGTCTCACAATGGAGTCTCTTGTGACCAGACTGTTGTGCCTTGGAGTGTTTTACTTTATGGGCTTGGTAGCTGAGACACAGTGAGATATGGCTTTTTGTGTAGTGATGGGAATTGTCTTGCTTGCATGCATGCAGAGTTCCTGAGGACTGTACCTAAGATGCCTTTGAGGTTTGGGTAAGTTATGTGTGAGGACCTCCGCATATGTGGGTCTACTTGTGTGGTCTTTTGTAGGTGCGGTGAGTGATATGTGTGAGTTGCTGCCAACCTGTTTGCTGCTTTTTGTGTCTGTATGTGAGTGTGTAGCCTCCAGTGTCAATGTATAACAATATCTCTCACATAATCTGCCTGTTCGAGAATTAAGTGGTTGTCAGTGTATAGAAGGCAATTATTACATTGCCTCAGGATGCTTATGTCCACCAAGCTGGTTGCAAAAATAGCAGGAAGATACCCATCCATGGCTGCAAGTCCTAATGTGTACTTGCAAGGGATAGGAGTTGAGGGTGAGGGAAGGGTGCTTACTTGGTGTTATCTGCAGCAAACCTAACCAGTGGTGCTGCCCAGCACCCAAACCAGATGTATGAGCAAAAATAGTTATGGGTGCTATAATAAGTAAGGTAGACCTGAATAGACCTAACTAAATGTGTAAATGCTGCTCACTGTGCAAACTAGTTGCCCTGTGAGTAACGTTGGACTGAGGTAAGATTTTGAGGTGGATTTTATAAGGAAATTTCAACTTCTGGTAATTGCATGTATAAAAGTCACCAGTAACTGCTGCTGCAGAAAGAGCAGCTTCTTGCAAACATGAGGCTTATATATGATCAGTCAAAAGGTTTTACATTAACTGTGCTCTAAGGCCAATCAGGTAAGCACAAAATGAGCTTTCAACACACAATTTCCAGCTTGTATAGGTGAAATCAGTACTGTCCTGCCACAAGAGTGCAGACTTTGACCCTCTTAATGTAAAATGACTGGTTTGGAGCCCATGTCTTAAGGAACCTCAAACAGATGCCTAATACTAACCAGGAAACACTAGATACAATATATCAATTTTTGGCAACTATTAACTGAGGGTGGAAAGTGACAGCTAATTTCCTAATGTAATTGATATATATAAGGAGCTCTCAGTAATGTGGGGGACCTGGAAGCAATATACTTCCATATCTAGGAGAACATGCCTGAAATGTTATTTTTGTCAACCAGATTTACTTCTGTTAATAAATAAAACAAGGTCTAGATGAAGATTTTGCTGTGAATGTGGAATGTTTGAGAAACTGTAACCTTATAGAAAGCAATAACGATTACAAACTGGGTGATAACATGTAAAGAGGCCTAGACATTTTGTCTTATTGTGATCATTGGTTCTTAAAAATAGCTAGGAAATATTAGCTTTCCTTAGTTCTGCAAGCTTCAAGATGTCTCTGTTATATATATGATAAATGATGCCATAGAATCTAGGCTTGCCTATCTGCATTGCTATAAAAATGTAAATACATTTTAGAGGAAAACAATGTAGGTTAATACTTCACTAGGACTAGTGAGGTACCTTTCTTGTATATCACTGAGAATGGTGAGGCACCTTTCTTGTACCTCACTGAGAATGGTGAGGTACCTTTCTCATACCTCACTGAGAATGGTGAGGTACCTTTCTCATACCTCACTGAGAATGGTGAGGTACCTTATTCATACCTCACTGAGAAAGGTGAGGTCCCTTTCTCGTACCTCACTGAGAATGGTGAGGTACCTTTCTTATACCTCACTGAGAATGGTGAGGTACCTTTCTCATACCTCACTGAGAATGGTGAGGTACCTTTCTCATACCTCTCTGAGAATGGTGAGGTACCTTTCTGATACCTCACTGAGAATGGTGAGGTACGTTTCTTGTACCTCACTGAGAATGGTGAGATACCTTTCTCATGCCTCACTGAGAATGGTGAGGTCCCTTTCTCATATCTGACTAAGAACGGTGAGGTCCCTTTCTCATATCTCACTGAGAATGGTGAGGTACCTTTCTCATACGTCACTGAGAATGGTGAGGTACATTTGTCATACCTCACTGAGAACGGTGAGGTACCTTTCACATACCTCACTGAGAATGGTGATGTGCCTTAATCTGCACTGTAGTAGTAGCCACCAACCTTTTTAATCAGAAGCCAAGAATGGAACTAAAACTCAAAAACTTTTGGGCCAAATGCAGATGAGCTACTTAGTGAGTGATGCTGACTTTGTAAATAACAGACTGCAGACAACTAGCAATTAAGCCAATCAGAAGTGTTAGATACTCAGACATGCATATTGGTGTAGCCTATTTCACACACAAGAAAAACACTGCAATTTCCTTGTAAAAATGTTTGGTTATAAAGAACTGAAAAATAAATTGCTCTTTAAAGAATAAGAAAATATGTGTTGACATGTCATGGTCATTTATTCTTAAAATGTGACTAACCCAGACACACTAACCAGGAAGCCTTGGGCTTTATCCAAGAAGATCACATAAATCATCTGCTCTGTCTTTGAATTACAAGTTTCCCTGCAAAGGCAGAGCAAATGCCTCATCATATTAATTTTAATAAGGCATTTTTCTCTGTTGGAAAATTTGCCTTATAAAGTACTATCATTAACATATTATTACAGCTGTCCTGGCAAACAGACAAAACTGTTGACAGTAAATCCTAAAAATAATTTCTGAGTACTACTGTAACCCTAACGCAATGTTTCAGTTGTAAATAAAACATGGAAGATCTTCTTAGGGATACACCCAAATCATTGCATGCTAGCTTTCTGCATCTGCAATTAATTATCTTATTTTAAACAAAAAACAAAATATTTTATACAAACCTTACAGCTTTAGTCATTTCAGCTGGTGTCCCTTGGTGGTTGCTCTCAAAAGGGCTTATGTTTTTTTTTCTTCATTTAAGCAGCCATTTTGATAATATGTTGTGACTGGTATTTATTTGCATAACTCTTTGTGTGGACATGCACTATGATTATTTGTATTTATTCTTTTAAATTATTTGACAATGTGCATTTCATTAAATTAATTTGTTGTACTTTAGTTAGTATACAATCTTTAGAGACACTTGGGATGGTTCTTTGTAAATTGCATTTCAAATGATTGACTATAGTATGAATTTTGGCATGAAAGTGAAGAATCTTGAACTCATTGCAGACCTTCTGCAAAATTACCTTCTACAGAAAGTGGTGCATTTCCCTCATAATAACCAGTATAATGGAAACATAGCCAAGTAAACATCAAGGCATATTGCTTTTCTAGCCTTAGTAGACATCTCATGGAATTGTGAAGCACAAGAATGCTTTAGAATCTGCAAGACAAAAAAGAACAAACCACAGACATATATTTCCTTGCATATAAATATATGTCTGAAGGCAACTCATCAGACCACTGCTCTGTCTAACCAGTAAAATGATGGTAAGGAATGAAAGATGTAATCCTACAATTCAGTTTTACCATTTACTTGTAAGTCCTGATGAAATGTGGTCAGCCCCAATTCAGCCAAAATTCTTTTATAATTATTTTAATGATTTGTATACTACATAATGTCAGATATGCCACATGATAAAAATGCATAAAGATGTGGGGATTCTAAAGATGCTGGTTGACATTTTTATTGAGTCATTATGTTGGTAATATATATAAAAAAGTTCATCTTAGTATGCTACTTGGTAAAAATTGTGTGGAATGTTTACCTAATCAGGATAATAAAAATGTTTACATTACATGTTATGTTGAGTTTTTCTTTCTTACATTGCTTTTTGCTATTCATTCATCTGTTTCTTGTGGTTAGCATTGTTGCCTCACAGCAAGAGGTTCTCCGGTTCGATTGTTGGCTGGGGTGCTTTCTGTGCGGAGTCTGCATGTCCTCCCTGTGGTCGTGTCGGTTTCCTCCGGGTGCTCTGGTTTCCTCCCACATCCCAAAGACATGCAGTAGGTGGATTGGACGCTCTAAATTGGCCCTAGGTGTGAGTGTGTGCATGTGTGTGCCTTCTGTGGAAGGTTGGGCGCCGGGCTGGGAACTCAACATCGTAAAACTCCACTGCCAATCATGAGCGGACAGATGATCCGCTGTGGCGACCCCTAACTGGGAAAAGCCGAAAGAAGAAGAAGAAGATTCATCTGTTTCTTGTCTTGCAATAGGTTTTTGGTTCACTCTCCTTGTTGTTTTCAGCCCTACATTTGGACTCATCTGGTGTTAAGTATTTAAATGCAAACCAAATGTATCTTGATGAATATAGTTCACTGATTTGTTCTTTCTACTTGGGCTGTGTCAGAATATCTTTTTGTTATCTCTAACAAACTGCTCAGTCCAGCCTTTGATAGTTGCTGGTTTAGCTGTATAATGTAATTAGTTACTGTTTATATCTTCATCCACTGCTTGTACCTTGTGAGGTATAAGACTAGCTGAATTTGTACTGTTGTTTAATGGGAGGAACTGTTTTATTCAGTTCCATTCATGTCCTTTGCCAGCGCTCAGATTCTGTCAATAACATTTGCCTTGTAAAATACCTGTTAGAAGATTATCAAATTTAGTCTTTTTGTGTCTTACACATTTCAAATGTTTTTTCCTAAAGGGCTGCTAGATCTTAGTTAAATTCAATGTCACTCTAGCAGATGTTAAATTAGATAATTAGATGACTGCAAGCTGGGAGCCATTATTAACTCCCCAAGTGATGCAGACATCCTACATTAAGGCCTCACTGAGACCAATGACTAGTGTCGAAACCATGGCCTTAAGCTTAATGCCAGAAAATGCGTTGTCATCCCCTTTGGGAAAAACTCAGTTCCAACTAATTACCACATCGATGGGAGCACACTGAAGGTGTTATAAGAGATCTGGGGACACAGGTTGACAGCAACCTCTCCTTCGACCACCACATTGCCACTGTGGTCGGAAAGTCCTTCTATGTGGCACATCTCATTACCAAGAGTATTGCATCCAGGAAGAAAGAGGTCATCATTTCTCGCTACTCTTCCCTCATTAGATCACTGATAGAGTATAATGTCCAGTTTGTCATGTACCTCACTAGACACCTGCAACAGCTGGAAAGGCCACAAAAGTACCTCATGAAGAGGATCCTAGGCCTTAAACACATGTCCTACATGGACAGACTCAAAGAACTCCAGCTATTCTCTGCCATGTATCATCTACTAAGAGGTGATCTCTGCTTGACTTACAAAGCCATGTTTGAGCCAGCTCTGTTAGAAATGCTACATCTAAAGAAATCCCAATCTGTCCACATCACAAGCTCCAGGGACTTCAACCTCATTACCACAATCAGCAGAACATGCTAGAGGGACAGGTTCATAACTCAGAGACTGCCCATGCTCTGGAATAGACTTCCCATACATGTCAAGCAGAGCACCTCACTGGTCCTCTTCAAGAGAAATCTTGATGAGTGGATGGGAAATAGAAAGTTCACCCCTGGGATCACTCCAGTGGTTCTACTTGATAGAGACACTGGGAACTAACATCGGGCGGCACAATGCCCGGGCACTTCTATGGGCTAGACTTGTAAAGGCTCCAGAGCCATTAGCCTAGTACACACCTATGAACCTATGTATTATTCATTTGTAAGCAACAAAATTTAAGTTCTGGTGGCCTGTCCAGTGGGAAGAGAGAAGGCATCTACTTGTAACACTAGTGACAGGAAATCACTTAGCAACTTGGAAAACTGTTTTGGGAAGGGAAAAAAGAAGCAGCAGTGGCAGGGTTTGTGTGTGTGTGTGTGTGTGTGTGTGTGTGTGTGTGTGTGTGTGTGTGTGTGTGTGTGTGTGTGCGTGTGAGGGGGTGATTGGGTGGGTATATATGGGTAGGGTAGAGGTGCTCCTAAATACCTTGTGCTGCTCACCATAATCATAGTGAGGACTATTGGAACCACACCAGCCATACCAAGATGACAACAATTTAGATTTCCTGTGGTAAAGGTCAGGTCTCTACACAAGTGATGGCTAGTTATTGACTACTACTGCATGCTCTTTGTCCATGGAGGGAGATCACACAGTAGACCAAAAGCAGGAAAATAGTTCATGCATTTTTCTGAACAGTGTTTTCTTGCATGTTTGAAAATAACATAAAATGAACACATTTACAGCAATGAAAATTATTCATTGGCACAAAATATAACAAATAGATGATCAGCAAGTTTTGTTATAAAAGAAAAAATATTTAAAAGCTATATGATCATAGGCAATAAGAATACATGAAACCCAGCCATAAACTAACTGTCTCAACACTGTAAATATTAAGCAATCAATTGCAGTCATCTAGCTTTAAAGGGTTAGAACCTTATTCAAGGTCAAAAGTATTGATCTGGCTGGCTACAGGACAACCCATAGATGAAGTCTTCCAAGATCTATGTTACACAGATCATTAGAGATGAACAATCACCCAGTATAGGAGAAATGGTGCATTTTTTGTTGTGAACAATTGTTGGACAATTTGAAGATCTACCAAATAAGTGCATAGCCACAGGAAAGAAGTTCTAGTATATAATGAGACAGACGGCATGATTGATGTAAGTAGACTTGAACATTCTAGAATAGAACCTTTCTGATATAATACTGAGCTAATACAGCTGAATTTTCTGGAAGATTTTTCTGTACTTTTCACTTAGGAGAAGTTTATTCTGTAAATAATTACAACCACAGAACTTTTTGCATGCACAATTTACAGAGGAGATCTAGGAGAACATGCCTGAAATTTTATTTTTGTCAACCAGATTTACTTCTGTTAATAAATAAAACAAGGTCTAGATGAAGATTTTGCTGTGAATGTGGAATGTTTGAGAAACTGTAACCTTATAGAAACCAATAACGATTACAAACTGGGTGATAACATGTAAAGAGGCCTAGAAATTTTGTCTTATTGTGATCACTGGTTCTTAAAAATAGCTAGGAAATATTAGCTTTCCTTAGTTCTGCAAGCTTCAAGATGCCTCTGTTATATATATGATAAATGATGCCATAGAATCTAGGCTTGCCTATCTGCATTGCTATAAAAATGTAAATACATTTTAGAGGAAAACAATGTAGGTTAATACTTCACTAGGACTATGAAATGTATTATTCAAATGAGTTTGTTTAAATGTTACAGAGTAAGCAATGAGGGAAGAGTACCCACTCCTTCCATTTGGGCTCTGTGATTATTATGCTCCATATAGCAAATGTTAACACCAATGAAAGCAGTCACTGCATTATAGCCGTGAACTAAGAGGTACTGTTTAAGTTTTAAAGAGGATCATGTCTAGACTGCCTATCATTTCATCATCATATCTCTATTTTAGTTAGCAAATCCTTCTATCTAACCCAGCTAACAACAAAGGGCACCTCATCCAGGATCAAAGAAGTCTTACTTCACTCTACTCCTATTCTCTTATCTGAACTTTGGTATTTACTTATTAAAGTGTACCACTTGCCTGGAGAAACCTCATGGGTTTATAACCAAAAAAGTCACAGGACACACATTCTTTTATTATCCAGACCATTTGGCAGCTCTGCCTTTGTATTCTGTTTCCTGGAAATTCCACAGTGATCTATACTTTTGTTTTAGGCTGTAAAAGACCATACCCTTCAAGACTTACTATACCTTCATAAAACTAATGATTCTTCAAACATACCTCCAGAAGATCTCAGTCTCTATTAACAAATGAATAGGACAAATTGGTGTAGCAAATTGTCATTTGAGCATATTCCCCACCTATGGATTAAACTACCCCAGCATATTAAACACAGAAGCAGCCTATCTACATTCAGGATTAAGCCCGACAAATGGATGGGTGCTCATGACTTTCCATATGCCTGTACTCTTCTTAAGAGAAGAGTCAGTTCTTGATGTTGGGTGTTCTCGTCTAGGCTGTTAATGGTGAGATGACTGATTGCCTAGTACCTACCTAAGAACCTATGAACATATATGGCTAAAGAGATTATTTTACACTAGTAGGTGAGTGTGTTAGAGAGCACTACTGTATAACCCACAAACACAATTTCAGTTATAGGTTCTTGTATAAAAATTGTGATGTGGGTGGTATTTTGTTTTTACTGCTGAGGTCAGGATCTTTTTACATTTTTTTTAGCATCATCAGTTCTTTCTGGCTTTTTTGAATTAAATTTTTTTTGTTGGTTACATCAATTCTTTCCTATTTGGTGCTAGATTTGTGTCATGTTTTGAGTTTATACTTGACCCCATTTTAAATACGTTTCTGTGAAGATTAAGTGAGTTTTTTCTGTATATATTATTATAATGGCTTCAGGCCTATACTCATAATCAAACTATGAAGTATGTATTGTGCTCTTGTGTTGAAATTGAGAACATGCATATAGGTAGCAGTTCATAGAATAAGTATGTAGCACTATAAAAAAACAAGCTAAAATGTATGTAAAAGGTATACATAGTGACCATATAATAACATAAAAATGAAGTGTAGTTTAATGAATGCATAATGGCATGCAGATGAGGATTAATGAAAGCAGGTTGTGATTCAAAGTCATTTGGGATGAAGTTGTGCAGGTGGTTGCAACTAAATATAATGGTAAAAAGCATATCAACATTTGTAGTGTTGCAAAAGTGAATATACTTGGAACAGCAATGGCTAACATTCAGCAGCATTTCATTAGTAGAGGTAACATTCTCCTGGGGCATAACATGATAGCAGGCTACACCATCAAATGTTGTACTGCGAAGGCTAACATCATGCCAGCTGACAGACTAGCAGCTCCAGAACTGCTTTCAAGTGAGCAGAGACATTGGGTGAACATTGGCTGATATATATATATATATATATATATATATATATATATATATATATATATATATAAAAAGAACATGAAAATAATACATCTCTATATACAATAAACACCAGAGTTTCATTCACAGGAAATATTAAAAATAACACAGATGGAAAGATTCACAATGATACAGAAAAACAATATTTAACTAATCTCACTACATTTTCTTGACCAATCTAAATAATTACTGTCCCCTAGTTCATTTATTAGAGCAAGGCAAGATGAAATGGGTAAGTTATCCTTCCTTGTCAAGTTTCATAAACAGACTGTCCTCTGTCTCATCTAGTATTAAAATATCATTTCAGTGCTGGATTACAGAATGACATCACATACATCTGGTCATTTGATTCTGGTTCCCACACTACCCCCTTAACTAGGAACTGAACCAGAATCTAGCACATATGTGTCATAATACACACACACATAGAGCTTTGCTAAGATGTGTTATATCATCTGGAAGCTATAAAACCATTTCAAAAACTTCCACCATTCCAGGGTAGCAATTAGTTCACCCCTAAGGACAATACAGTAGGATTCCTAGTCCTGGGTTTCACAGACATTTTGTCTCTGGCTCAATCAGAACTGTAAGATACAATCTTTATGGTCTAAACCACTTAATTTAATTTCAAAGTATTTTTCAAAGTTAGGTGGACTGAGATTAACATCTTCTCTTCCAGCATCCTCTGTTACAACATATTCATTTCAACAGTTACAGACAGTCTGACAAATAGGTATATTTCTTTTCTGTCCAGCAGGACCCATTGTTGGTAGATTTCCAACACAAGCACCTGTACAAATCAGTTTGATATACAAATGACATATAATTCTTTATAACACTCCAGCTAGCTATGCTGGCATATGTTACACATCCACTGCTCTACTTCTCCTGGCATAGCTGGCAATAGCTCACATCATCACAATGTGAATGACTGTGAACTGCGACATATAAAATAAAATAAAATGTTTTACTCACCAGGAACAACCAACAGCTGGACAAAACATCTATAGCTGAATGAATGATGGCCAGAGGTCTGTTACATATAAACATTGTTGATTTACCTGGTTAATGGTTTTATTTAATAGGTTTGATTCCCTTAGTCTCACTTACAAAATGTGTAACCCTGAAGAAATCACATAACCACAGGTGGCTCTGACTCCAAGGACATCAGTAAAAAGAGGGTGCTGTGTGTGTAGTAGACTTATTTGCTTAAGAAATTAATAATAATTATAATAATATTAGTATAATGTTAGTGCAAATATAAAGTGACTTGTACATCATTGCTTTAATACAATAAGGACATATAAATAGTAAGGGAAAAACAAAAGTGCATCTCTATTTGATTTATAATGGTTTAAATAAACAAGGTGTTCTTTTGATCTCTATCTTTCTATGTACTTAAATTAAATATACCAACTCTAAGATCACACTACCGTGGAAAAAAATAATTTCCTAACCTCACTGTATCACAATCACCATACAATGAGGTTAAGAAATTAACTTTTATCCACTGTAGTGTGATCTTGGAGTTGGTATATTTCATTTGTGGGGAGTGTGTGGGGCAGAATCCCCCACATGGGGGGGTGCAGGGTGGCTTGCTCCTCAGCAGAAACATAGTAGAAAGTGTGTTGGTTAGTTAGGTGGTGTTGTAGGTGGAGGTGATATTATTTACTTGTGCAGTGTAGTTTTCTATGTTGTGAAGCACACTTTCAATGTTCTGGGTTTTCAGTGTTTTAAATTTTCGATGCTATGGTCTCAATGTTATGAAATTCAGCATTATGAAATTTCAATGTTATGAAGTAGACCCATATATATATATATATATATATATATATATATATATATATATATATATATATATATATACGTACGTATATAGGTGTTATAGATGTGATTGGTAAAAGTATTTATCTCATGTGGAATTTGTAAGAAAATTCTTTCCTGGTAAATGTGGTTGAATTATGTCACAGTCCAACTTCAGGAGGTCAACTATATCATAATGTAGGGCTTTTTTCCACATAAAAGCAATTTATTTAATGCTTATTGGTGATTGTATATATAATGCATTAGTTTACATTTGTAATCACTGTTTTTAGATTATTTTTAATTGCAGTCACGGTTATTGTAATTTGTTAGTGAAGTGTTTGATGTGTATTATGTCAGTTATTCTCATCTGTAATGATTTGTTATTATTCAGATGTATGCACATATATAGAAGATGTTTGCTTTGTCAAATGCCACTTTTACAAAGTGAAGTACTGCTTTTTTCATTGACAGAGCTGTTTATTGAATGCTAAGTTTACTGTATGTCTGAATGTTGAAGGTTGAGTTTGTGTATGTTCTTCGAGTTACATACAGTAATTTTGTGTGTGTGTGTGTGTGTGTGTGTGTGTGTGTGTGTGTGTGTGTGTGTGTGTGTGTGTGTGTGTGTGTGTGTGTGTGTGTGTGTGTGTGTGTGTGTGTGTGTGCATGTCCTTTGGTCTTCTTCAGTGGTACTGCTCATCCCCCTGTGCCACCTTATTTATTTATTTGCATTTGTTTACCAGGATGGTCCAGCCGAGCCAGAAGTGCCCATATTCAGTGGAGTCCTGGGGAGGAAAATCTCCACATATAAGACATTTCACATATAATACAGAATTTACATTAATAAAGACATTTAGTACATATTATTGGCAGCTTATACAAAACAGTACACAAGTAATCATTCTCAAATCAAAGATATTATACAAGCAATACAGAGTATATACATGAGAACATTCCATATGAGTAGTTTTCAACTAGCAGAATTTATATAGGACACATCCTTCAGTGGGTGCAAAGCAGATATAGAAATTAAATTTGAGACTAGGTACTTAAACGTTTCTCACATTTAGGAGGTGTAATAGCTGAGCAATAGGCTATATGAGTCCTGTTGCAGGAATCAGCAAAGCCGGTGGATATTGTTGCAGATATAAGTGGTGGTATGATATTAAGGTAGGCTGCGAGAGTGCCTGAATGCCTCACCTGGTTCAGTGGTAGGTCTATAAGGGTTAGGAAGAGAAGGAAGTAGACAGGATGGAGCAATGGTAAAACAATGGGGGTTAGTAGAAGAGGGAAGTGGACAGGATGGAGAGGCGGAGTAAGTAAAAAGACAGGTGAATGTGAAAGGAGGATACCAAAGTAGTAGAGTAGGGGGTGAGAATAATTGTGATGGTTGAAGTTAGGTTATATGAGATGTGGTGTTAGCACATGTGCACAGCCAAGAAGAGGACAAGTGTTATTTCAAAGATGTCTTGAAGAGGGTTACTGAGCGAATGGATCTAAGTGTTGGGGGGAGGGAGTTCCAAAGTTTTGTGATGGTAAAGGAGTAAAGCATCTAGGCAGACAAAAGTTTGGCTTTTTCTACATTTACGAGTAGTTGGTTGTTGGATTGGAGTGGTCTGTTAGGATGGTATAAAGTAAGCATAGAAGATACAGCAGGGCACATGGATGGATTATGAATGAGTTTGTGAGCTGTAGTTAGTTGGATAAAGGTGAGATAGTTGGGGAGTTCATGCCATTTTAGGCTGCATAATGATAAGCAGTGGTAGGATGAGTAGGAGGCATTAGTTACAAACTTAGCAATTTTGTTGTAGCATGAGTCTAGTTTGGACTTTAGAGAGGACTGAATGTTGGTGAGGATGGGCGCACCACATAAAAGACAGGGTAATAGAAAAGAAGAGACGGGAAAGTTGGGTTGATGCACTGAGTAGATGTTTGTGTCAGCAGAGAGTGCCAAGCTTTTGATGTGTCTTTTTGACATTGGACTGGATGTGCAGGTCGAATGTGAGGTTTTCATCTATGATGACACCTAGGAATTTTGTGCTAGGTACAATGTCGATGGTAGTACCATTTAGGGATTGAATGGTGAAGTTCTCTTTTTGTAGGGGTGTGAACTTTTTTGGGGCAAAGACTACTAGTTTTGTTGGGGTTCAGGGCAAGATGATTATTAGACATCCAAATTTTGGTGGAGGTGAGGGCATTTTGGGTGAGTTGGTATAGTTCTGAGGAGCTGATTGCAGTACAGATGAGAGTGGAGTCATCTGCATACTGGATGACTGAGCCTTGAGAGAGTGTGGTGTGGAAGTTATTGATAAATATGCTAAATAAAAGTGAGCCTAAAATAGAGCCTTGAGGAACACCAGTGGTGGTGTTTAGGAAAGGGGAGTAAGAGTTCTGCCATTTAGCTGATTGTTGCCTGTTAGTGAGGTAATTAGTGAACCAGTTTAGAGTTTGAGGTGAGGTACCTATGTTAGAGAGTTTTGTTTGAAGGAGAGAGTGGGATATAGTATCAAAAGCTTTAGGAAGATCAAGAAATAGTGAAGATACAATTTTACCAGCATCACAGGCTTGGTTGACAGTGTCTATGAAGGATATGAGGGCAGTGGTGGTACCATGTCCTGGCCAAAATCCATGTTGGTGTGGGAGAGGATGTGGTTGTGATTCAGATGGTGAAGAAGTTGAGAATGAATAAATTTTTGAGAATCTTAGAAATGGGTAATAGTATAGCAATGGGGTGGAAGTTGGCAGTGTCTATGTTGGGGCCCCCCTTGTGTAGAGGGAGGATATAAGCTTTTTTTCCAGATGATGAGCATATAAGATTCTTGGATAGATCTGTTGAGAAGTATGCTGATAGGGTAAGTGATTGAGTTGGCTGAGATTTGCATGTATGTGGCAGGTATATTGTCAGGGGCATTTGTGCATGGTTAGAGTTTTAGAAGCAATTTTTTAATAGTCGAGGTGGGTATAAGTAACAGAGAGAAGTTGGGAATAGAGGGTGCACTGATGTTAGCTGTGGAGAGGTCTGTGGTGGACAGGTTGGTCTTGGGAAAGGTAGTGGTTAGCTTGGCTATAGTATCTATGAAATAGGAGTTGAATGTAGCAGCAATTTCAATGGGTGTTTTATTTGGGACTGGGCAAGGATTATTACTAGAACTTGGGTTAATAAAAAGTTGAGAGAGCTTCAGAATTTCTTTGGGTTTTGCTTGTGTTAATTTTGTAATGTAAGGTAGTGTTCTTTTTTGTTTTGCAGTACTAGGCGCTTAACCTGGTTTTGGAGCTGTTTGTATTGTGCAAGGTCAGATGGGTTTTTGTTTTTTTGCCAGATTTTTCATGATTTGTCCCTGCGTTTCATGAAATCCTTAGTGGATATTGTCAGCAAACTGGCATGGTTGGTCTTTGCTCTCTTTTGTCTAAGGGGAGCAAGATTGTTTAGTATGCTGAGGAAGGTTGAGTTGAAGAACTCAACTGCCTCATCAAGGGTAAGTGATTTTAGTGCAAACTAGATACACAGAACTGGGATTCATCTCTAGTAACCCTGTAGTGATGTTTATTAATTGTTGTGGTACATTCACTTTGTATAAAGGGCGGTAAGTGGACACATACTATTGGAGAGAGTACCAGCGGATGTGATCTTATTTGAGTCGGACACTAAAATCCAGTCTAGGATTGAGGCATTAGTATTAATTTTATTGGGCCTTGTTATGGTGTTAACTAGCTGGGTGAACTTATATAGATTGATATTGCAGTTAGAGTGGTGTGGGAATATGTCTAGCCAGTTGATATTTACGTCTCCTAGTATGATAGTCTCATTTCTTATGTTAGTAGATGCCCAGGCAAGGATTTCCTCAAGAACTGGGATGTTATTGCCTGGGGAAATGTAAATGACTATCACACAGAGGTTTTTACAATTATTTATTTTAAGGAAAGAAACTAGAAGTTCAGCTGTGGAGAACTGTGGGATAGGTTTTGTATATAGGACAATAGTGAAGGACATGGGGTATATTAAAGAGATGGATCCACCTTTTTTTCAGGGTCTGTTGGCCCTAAGACAGGTGAAATCTGGGGGAAGGAATTCTGTGCCCTTAATATAGGGTTTTAGCCATGTATCAGTTGTGGCAATAATATCGGGTTTGTTGTGGCCTATCAATGCATGGAAGTCAGTTATTTTATTTCTGATGATTTGTATGTTAATTGTAGTGAAGTTTATTGATTTATGTGAGTTGGGGAGGTTGCAGAGGAGAGGAGATGGAACCCGGGTTGGGATGTATGTCTCCGCATAGCGGTAGGTTTGTCACAGGATATGGGAGAGTAGTGTATTCTAGTTTCTGTTTTACTTTGATTGGATAATTCAGAGAGAAAATATTATTGTTTTACATGTGTACTATATAAAGGGAGTGTGAGCATTTAGTGTAGTGGTACTGTTAGGACAGTGTTTTTCATAAGATAATGCATAGGGCTGGGGGTCACAGGCAGGGTTAGGCTTAGCACAGTAAGTTAGAGAGAGGAGGTCTTGCTTTTGTATTTTTATAATCACTGGAAAAGGAGGGTACTCTCTTTTTTGAATGGTTGAGGACTGATTTTTAGTGATTGATGCAGGCAGGTGTTGACATATAGAAGTCAGTGTAGTGACTGTCAACATTGTTGCACTTAGATTTATTTAAATACATCACTGTGAGTGTTTGTATGCATGTATAGGTTTATATGTCTGCCAATGTATGTATTGTAGCATGCTGCATAGATACCAACCACTAGGCCATCAAATAATGTAGTTTTATTGAACAGAATAAAAAATACAGGTGCACATTTTTTTTGTATATACGGGAAAAGCAAAAGAAAAAGATAAAGGACCTTTTCTGTTTGTCCAACAAAGAAAAAAAATAGTTTCTCATACTAAGTTTAAAACAGGCAAAATGTGCTTTCAACCAGCTTCGTTTTTTCTGGATTCCTAATGAAAGTTGTCCAGGCTTCTTCAGATTATTACAGAATGTCTTCTTCTTTGCTTCAGCACATTACACAAAAACAATGTTCCAGGCACAAACTCCATCTGCATCAAGATGCCAGTATCTGTAACTAACAGGGCACAGCCCTCCTTTTAAACACAATTGTAATGGAATAATTATTCAGTAATGACAATCCCTATGGGAAACCTGTCCAGCTAATACAAACATGTAGATGCCTGTCTGAAAGAAACAATACTGTTCACACTTTTTACAGCAGTACTCTCTTTACTGTAGTTGTGATTTACATTCTCTCTTCAAGTTTAACAGCATTTTGACACATCATAAGGCAAGCACTCTGATACTGTGTTACAATTTCTATATCTATAGCTATATCTATGTTTACCTATCTGTAGCACTAGTATTATAATATAAATAATATAATAATTCAATATAATCTGCTCATTGTATTGTGTTGTTCATTCAGTTTAATTACGTACACTACATTATGCCTATCCATTTATCACAGGAATCATAAGTTCAAAGCTACTGAGTCATGTGACCATTACACTTTGCCAGTTCCCATTTAGACTGTACCTCTCCTCATAAAAAGGGCTAGGCTAATCAAACCCATGGTGAATTTATGAATACCCATCCAATTATCCAGGTCCAGAATAAAGAAAGATAATGTATCTTACTGCTTTATCTGCAGTTGAGTCTATTCCAGAAATGAGGGAAATGCTTAGTAATAAATCTGTCTCTCTACCTTTTTACTGATCTCCTGAATTAAGTTTAGATTCCTTGTTCTGCTATTTGTGAAACTCCTTGATTTCTGAAGGTGCAAGAGATTCTGGACTTCTGGGTCCCTGGTTGCTCAGAAGCCGATAAGATTCTGTTGAGTCTATAAGACACAGAAAACAGAGACAGAGTTTGTAATCTTTTTCTGGCAGTTTAAGAATTTTAAGCCAGTGATCCTCTTTGTTATTAATCCCTGGGGTCTTTCCAGCTGTTTGGTAGTGTATTCTAAAGCTGCTCTTGTCAATACTAAATACAAGGAGGTGATAGCATCTATAGATCTGGATGATATTCCCTTGGCAATAAGATGTGCCAGTTAGAATGAGCTTTTGACAACTGTTGCAATATGGTGATAGAAGGAGAGTGAGTCATCAACCCAGGTTCCTAGATCTTGAACTGCTTTTTCAGTTTGAAGTGGGGAGTTGTTTATGTTATATGATGGGGGAAAGTTTGCCTGCCAAATGTGATAACATTGATTTTTTAGCATTTGATCAAAGCACATTTCCAATATATCAGTTGAAATGTATTACAAGTAGAAGTTTCTGCTGTAGTGCAGCTGTGTCAAAGGAGGATTTGACAATTACTCTCATTTGCAGTCATCCACAAACTTGTTTGGCCATAGGTCTTGGTTTTTAGTCTGTAGATCAGAGAAGTAAATACCGGACAAGAGGGGATCCAGCAATGTGCCCTGTAGAACACCACTGGCCATATTCATGTTCTCTGACACTGTCCCTGTCACCTGCACTGTGTTGCTTCTGTTTTTGTTTTTGTTCCCCTTCTTGTCACCAAGTGACTCCCTTTCCCAGTGCTCCATGTCCATCGTCGGGCCTATTAGTCTTCACCAGCACCCTCAGACTTTACTTTATATGGGCTGGGGCTGGGACAGAACCTAAGGATGTTCTGGCAGGTCTGGCTATCTTAAAATTGGTTAGGAGAATTTTCAGTAATGCCCTAACCCATTCCCCCTCTCCATCATGGTCTCTTGATAGAATCCAGAGGGCAGGCACATTGGCAACATGCTGATATATCACCCCATCCCTGCTGCACCTCAGTCAAGGACCCCAAATTAATCCTCCTATTGAACTATGCCCCCCTTCTTTACATATTATCGACCTCCACCAGGGATCATGTGGGGAACACACTTGAGACTGCTCTCCTCCACCAGGAGGGTAGTGCTCATCCGTTCTTGATGCACCTAGGCTTGTAATATATTTTCAAAAAGTTAACCAGGTGTATTAGACAGGATTTACCTTTTACAAAACCAAATTGCCATGGGTTTAGCCTGATGAGATTTTTAATGTCTATGTTTATCAAATCTGTTATAATGTGTTTCATGGCCTTACAAATAACACTTACCAGGCTACTGGCATAGTTTCTATGGTCGGTAATAATGCTACCTTTATGGAGTCATCACTGGTACTGCATCCCAGAGTTCCAGAATTAAAGCTGTATCCAGTCTCCTGTTAAATAACTTCTGGAAAGATTTAGGCAGGGCATTGGCTCATTGGTAAGTACTAGGCTAGCTGCCCTTGCAGGCCATTTTGAGCCTAGCTAATTTTCCTTCAAAGGTGAGAATCAAAACCTGTATGCCTTGTGTTTGTGAGGCAAACAACTTAACCATTATGTCAACCATTATTCCTGGCATGTTTGGTACTATTTAATAAACAGTTTGGCATTGTTGCATGGTCCCATGGAAGAAGTGTTCTTAATCTTGGATAGCACTTTCAGTCTATATTATTTAATGATGATGAGGGAATTTGAGAGACATGGTTATTGTAACACTTTAGATAGTTATCTCAGGTGTGAAATTTGAAATTTGCACTTAATCTATTTGCTAGTATATGACAATATCCACTGGGTCTGAATAGGTTTTGCCATTTATTATGAGTTCTGTACATTGCCAAGTATTGTTTATTTGTTTTCTAACATTACTAACAAATTATTTGTATTTTTTCTTGGCTTCAAATGCCAGCATGAGCTCATTGCAAACCTTTGTAGATCTAATAGTCAGTTTTAAATTCTTAGCCAAATTCCTAATATTTTTTAGATCTATTGAATACTCCAATGCATTTTTTGCCTTTTATTATAGATGGGTGGCTTGCTTATAAATTTCCCATAGTATTTTGATCTTGATGGGGCTGCTAATTTATTTATATAATAATAATTATAAAGCTCCTTTGTAAATCTATCCACTGAGGTAATGTCTGGGTGATTTTGTTATAAGTGAATATCAGTACTTCATCATTCACTTTGAGAAGATTTGTTTACTTGAATTCCAATATACTGGTTTCATGGGATTCAGATAGCTTGATGGAAAAGGTTGCCAGTTTATCATCTGACTTAAACAGTGAGGGAATCACTAGAGGAACTGTGCATGGCAACTCTACATTTCTAAGTATTAGGTCAAGAACATTTTGTCCTCTGTTTGGGATAGTAACAATCTAATCCATTAAACTTTTATTTAGTAGAGCTTAAAACTTCTCTGAATAGTCTACATTGGATGTGTATGCACTCTGATGGGTAGATAAAATCTCTCTGAATGATAGAGTTCCTATTTATGCAGATTTCATCCATGATGCTTACTAATCTGACACAAATTTCTGGAGTCATAGCTGGTGGCCCTTAACAAGCAATAAACTGATAGCTGATTTTGTTTAGTATGATTTGGAGTTTGCTAAATTCCATTTGTAGGTCTTTGGACATCTATCTAGAAGTTATATGGTCTCTGACAAATATGGACATGTCACCACAGTTGCCATTATGTCTGAAGACATGGTAGGTGTTATACCCAAGTATGGTGTGAGTACTTTCTGGGCATTTAAACAGTGTCTCAGTGACTACACATATTAGATGCCTTCCAGCTACAGGAGTGCCTCAAGTTTGGGAAGCGTATGATTTAGACTCCTGGCATTGAGCAGAGCCATCTTAACTTGTTCCTGTTTGATATTGATACATTTTCTATTGTGGAATGCTCATTAACTAAACTTTGTTTAAAAAAGGCATTGTGGGGACAGCAAGAGCTTTATGTAGTATACAGAAGCCTTTGAGTGAGAGGTGCACACCTTTGCATAGTAAGTAGAGCTGTCAAACATCTTGCTCCATGCTGACACATACCAGATTTCCCTGGAATAGCACCAATTATTTAGTCAATTGTTGAAGCAAGTCACCTTTTTCTTTGTACCATGGTATTATATGTGGCTAAGGGAGGATTCTGCTCAATAACACGGCTTTGCATGCATTTGTGACATGCATAGAGAGTTCAGACATGTCTCTCTGCATCTCACTCATCCACTCCAGTTAATTCGCCCCTACATGAGCAACTACCATGTTATACTTATATTTGTCTGGTGCAGCATGCTAAAGGCACTTGAGATGACTGAAATCCAGACACCTGAAAGAAAACTCATTGCCTTTGTCCAGCTTAATGAATGGAGAATCCTTATGTCTCAGTATGTAGTCACCATTCACTAAAGCACTTTTGTTTGTGGAGTGGTCTTGTGTACTGGAATTGAGGACCTTTATTTGTCTAATACTGATTCTTTATTAGAGTTCAGATATGTGAAGTAATGTTTGAGTTTGATTTTTGCTAAGACTTAATCCTTTTGAGTCTAGGAGATTTAGGTAAGGATTTCTTTCAGCATTAACATTCAGCTTTATTTTGTGTCAGCATTGGGTGCACAACATGTGATGTTTGTGTGATGCTCACAGTCTGTGTTTATTTTTGGGAGAGTGAGGCCACCATATCTTTTAAATATTTGCACCTCTTGCAGACGTTATTTGTGTTTAGTAAGTGCTCATTATCTGAGAACATAAGGTAATTGCATCACTGCTTTAGGATACCACATGATATGAGGCTGGCAAAATAGAAGAGACAAGAAGGCTGACCTTCCATTTTTTTCAGTGTCAAGTAAATGAAACACTTTTTGATGTGTTAAATAGGCTATGTCCACAAATTAGCATTTAAAAATTAATTCACTTTCTACCAGGTAACTGTAAGCACTTCTCCAGAGCATTCTAATCTGAAGACCCCAGGCGATGCAGGCCATTGTGTTGTACAGTGTTTTACAACTTATAAATCATTAACTCCTATAACCTACAGTTTTCCTTTAATTTGCCTTTGTTTTAAGCCATTGTTTCTAATAGTCCCTGAATTAACACATATTAATGGTTAATAAATGATAAAACAAATAAATAAAATTATACAGCATTGATTAAGATTGCAAGTGAATATGCAAAAGGCAATCATGAAATCATTAATGCTAGTTTCTCCTGCTGAAGTAAATTCCACGCAATATTACAAAAGAGAAAGTTCCAGACTGGATCGGGAGGATATAATAAGAACAATACACATTTGGATGTTTTTAAAGCAGCTATTCCCATTGGCAATGTTTGTGAAATCTGTTGTTCCTTCATTGTTTACCTTTATATGTTACAATCATGTTTCTGTTTTCCATGTGCTCTAAATAATGTTAATCTCCTGAATGACTCATACGACAATTCTATAACCTTTGACACTTGAAGGTAAATTGAATAGTTTAGACTTGTGCTAATCTTGACAGTATACGTATATAAAATCTTGGATTATTGTCTCTAACAAGGCCTAACATGAGATGCTTTCCTGTTATGAAAAATATCTCATATTAAGCTCATCAGGCTATGCATTTGAGTTAAATTTTGTGATGCATCCAGGTTAGAACTGGAATCAATACTACATATCAGTTTATGCACCATTGTGTCTGGCTTCTTTCAAATAGATTTCAATGCTTATTTTTGCCTCCAGGGAATACCATGCCTTGCCATATTTACTTTTAAACATACTGCCACTCACCCTGGTTTTCTGCAGTATAAGATTTAGGAATTGTGCAGATTCTAAAATCTATTGCACGGAAGTTTACTTGTATTACAATAGGATAAGATTTCATGGTGACTGTTTATGAGAGTGACCCCTTATGTTTGTTCATGCAGCTGTTACGAGGGTTCAATGTCTGACATAATGACATGAATGATTAACAGGAATAGTAATTGTCAGTTTTAGATACAGAAATGAATTGCAGAACAACTATAAATATACATAAACAATACTGGACTCATGAATATCAATGTTTAATGTTTAATTTCCATGATACTTGTTTTCTTTACAGCCTATACTAATTTAGTGCTGTTGCTAAACTAATGCCATTATTATTACATGTGTGAGTGCTGCAACCCCCCCCCCCCCAGCATCTATTTGTTAATTTAAATTTTACTTTGTAATGTATTTAGTGTTGCAATTAGTTGAGGGGTACAGGAGATGGTAGCCCCTTCACTTCTTGTAATGCAGCAGATCAGTATATAACAAGAGAAAGTATTTTATTTTTTTTACTTTATTATGCTGGCATACATTATATTATATGCTTTGTGGACGGCAAACTGCTGCTGTTAAAACAGAATATGAGTGGGGAGGACTCCACCCCTTAATCTCCTGCAGTAGCAGAACACGTCAAATTTTATACATTAAATTTAATATAAGTAATAAATATTGTGATGTGTGAGGGCTGATGAGGGCAGCAGCCACCTTATATTCTGTAATTCCAGCAGTGAATTACTGTTCATTGTGCAGGAGCCAGACAGATTTCTTAGCCGTTGTGTTCTGAGCATAAAAAGGTTTTATAATATGGGCAATAACCTTTAAGAGTTAAAAAACTCCACTCACTACTGTAAATACTGAATGGAATTATGAGCTGCTTGTATTCTTTCAGTTGCTTGAAGGTGGTATTTGGTAAGGTAAGGAAGGAGTTTAGTGGGGTTTGCTACTGAACTTTCTAGGGAAAACTGTCCCCATTTTCAGAACATTTGATGCTTCTTAAGATGCACAAATAAATTAAAATAGCAACACTTTTAAATCTTACTGAGAACAATGTAGCCTAACTTGGTAAGAGCAATGTTGGTGGGGTGATTGTGATATATATATAAAACTTATCTTTAATCAAAAAATATTCCAATCAAAAAATACAAATGGTTTAAAAAAATAACTAACTAGCTATTAGATGTTATTTGCCTTAAAAATGGCACTGTAAGGGTAGAGGAAGCAAAAATTTGTAAGGTGGTGTGGCTCATAAGTAGTGGCACATTTTGTATGAGGAGGTTTTCTCCTGACGTTTAGCTGCAAGGGGGTGGGGTGTAAATGTTCTGAGATGGAGTAATTTCCAAAGTTAGGAACCTAATAGTAGGCTGGCTGTTTGCTTTATTGGTAACTATTTGGCTTTTTCTAGAATGAGACAGTGGTGTTTATTGAGGGATGAGTATGTAATGACACAGCAGATACTATTGGAGATAATCGGGTTAATGGTGATGTTTTTCTTGAAGGCAGATGCGATAATGGAAGATGGTATTCCAGCTAAGAGGGGAGAACTCCTTTGCTAAAAACTTCTCTAAATGGAGAAATATGCATGCGTGTGCATGCGCCGTGTGTATGTGTGTGTGTTTGTCACAATGCAGTAAAATCAACATATTGAATGGCAAGTGATTGAACGCAACTTGTCAATTATCAGCTGATCGAAAACTGTAAAAAGAGAAAAAAAAAAGTAAACACCACCACCTCCTGTGTTAATTGTATATTCCAACTCTGTCATCACACTACAGTAGGAAAGGGCAAATTCCCCTATCCCCAGTGTACTGTGATGCCACACCATACAATTTGACTTTTGATGAATAATATCTATATATATATATATATATATATATATATATATATATATATGTGTGTGTGTGTGTGTGTGCGTGCGTGCGTGCGTGCATATGTATGTATGTATGTATGTATGTATATATATATATATATATATATATATATATATATATATATATATGGGTCTCCTACAGAATTTTGAAGCTTAAAACTTTGAAATTCATATGATTGAAGATCATATGATCAAAGTTTTAAAACTTTGAAATCCTGAATGAGATCAGCATACAGCACGGAAAGGGAGATTTCCCTTTTCCTCGCTGTAGTGTGATTTCGAAGTTGATATATTTAAGTAGTGGGGGTGTGGGGGTGCGGGAGGGCTTGCCATCCAGCAAAAACATATTTTGGGATGTGTTGACTGCTTTTGGGGGGGGTTTCTTAATTTCGAGATTTCAAGATCTTGAGGTTATGAATTAGATATTCTGAACCTTGGGATTTTGGTATTTCGAAATTAAGAAGTGAATCCATATATATATATATATATATATATATATATATATATATATATATAAATGAGTACGTATCACTTCACCTAAAACTCATTTCACCTAAACTCATTTCACTTAAAACTCATTTCACTGACAAGCAGTACAATAAATCACTTAATTGGCTTTTACCAAATAATGTAAAACAAAACCAGACAACATAAAACCAAAATAAGTGTAGGGCTATGTCCCCCCATGCCCCCCAATGTGGGGGGCTGCACCCCCACACCCCCTAACTATATATACTAACACCAGGATCACACTACAGTGGGGAAAAGGACATATACCTTTGATTTGCCTTATTGTACTACTTGTGAGTGAAATGAGTTTTAGGTGAAATGAACTTTAGGTGATTTGGTTTAGGTGAAATGAGTTTAGGTGAAGTGATACGTACCCATATATATATATATATATATATATATATATATATATATATATATATATATATATATATATATCTATATAAAATATGCATGTTGAGTCCATGTAATGGTGTCAATTATTGCTTTTTAGTTTTCCTTCTGAATGAATTGAGTATCGGTATTATATAATTTGAACAGGCATCACTCAAGTTGCCACAGACCCACTCGAGGGTGAAAAGTTTATTGTGTCACCCTGTGACCCTTATAGGCAAGTGAAAGGGAAAAACCTACATGACTGTACACTCATAAGCCATGAGCATGTTATTCACTGAAGTGCTTCTGGAGTGAACCACATTTAGCAGATGTGAGAAAAGAAGTTGCCTCATGTTTACTATTAGAAAAACTGTATGTTCTTTGGAAAAATTCAGGCATACCAGACCTAAGGCTAGGATCTTTTATTACTGAAGATAGTCATTGCACAAATGTGCAAAGGCTATCCATATGGTTAAAGAATAAATGCAGCAAAGGTATGATTCATATAAGTCCCTTGTGCTAATGTGCAATGGTCTCGATATGCATAAGAAACTGCAATAATAACGAGATACAAATGAGAAATGATGCAAAATTATATATGCTAATGAGGTGTTTTCCTGCCTATTTGATATTCATAGCCATGATTTCAAGCTTTACACTGTCCACAGATTTGTTATAAAAGACAGAGCACACAATCTATTGCTCGCCAATCTGCAATGATGCTATCACTTGCTATTAGGCTTGCTATTTCCATGTTAAACTGCTTGTCTTGCCCAGGCCAAAACTGCTTGTGTACCGTGGTACTTGCTTGTTAAGAAGATGGAGATACAGACTAAGAATTACACAATATAATTTTGACAGTCTGGAGACACTTGATGGGTTCAGAGTGGACAGGGATATTATAAAGGTCTTAACTCATTCCCTCCAGTGGTGCTCTTTTGGGTTTATACTCTTAAATCCCAGAGGGTGTGGCCTGAGTCTTTTAAAAAAACATGAAGTTATTGACTCTTAGTTCAAACTTATGTTCATTTCTCTTGAACCACAAGTTTTCTTGAAAACTGTAGAAGACAAACTATTCAGCAAAAAAGTAACCTTCACAATGGTTGCATTAATTCATTTCTAGGTCTTAAACTAGATTTTATAAGCCACAATAACCACAGTTAAATACTAATTATGTAACACTGTATAAAGAACTTATAATATCTCAGTAGCCATTCAAGCAACACACTTACTGCCAGCAGCATTTTCTTCATACAGGTGTCAGTTTTCATATAAGGCTAAGCAGTTCTGTCTGTGTCATTTAATTACTGAGATATTTAGAGAAATATGAAGATTATTGCCATACAAAAAATAGCATAAAAACAATATTCAGTATCTGTTTATCTGCACTTAAAAGAGGTCAAAGATCAAGATAGTTGTGTTCTTCTAATACCTTGTATGTAGCATTGGTTTGGAATTATTAATGCAAATATGAACAAGCAAAATTTGACACCTACAGGCATCAGTAGGATAGAACTGCAGAAATACCTGGAGATATAACTAGGCTGTAATCTCACGGGATTCTGCCTCTAGGATACCCCACTATTTCCTGGCTGTTCTCTTGGCAGTTCTCTTGGCATGTGTGGATCAGTACATCTGTTTCCACTGGGACTGAGCCAGGACCTTTCATGGAGTGACACATTTCCTTGAGATACTTAGTGTGATAGATTGGACCCATGTTTCAATTAGGGCCCTTTCTGGTCCATGGGGAGAGCAATAACCAATAAGAAGGGCTACCATTCCATCAAATGCCAGGTAGTGTGTGATGCATGGGGGTGCATCAGAAACATCTCTACCCAGCATCCTGGCACTGGATTCCCATATCTGACACACTAGCTCAATCTTCTGCCTCTTCCTGTATGGTGAGATGCTCAATGATCATCTTGTTGGTAAGAAGAAATATATATTTTTTCTCTTTATTCATGGTAAAATGCATTGCTGAATACTGAACCACTTTTTCCCTGTTTTTCCCCACTTTTCACCTTCTTTTTTTTTTTCAGCTAATGCTGGATATCCATTGGAGCCATGGCTTATGACACCAGTGAGAAATCTAAGTGGAGCTGCTGAAGAGAACTACAATACAGCTCTAACCCAGACCTATACTGTTATCGAAAGGGCCTTTGGCATCTTGAAGACTCATTTTAGGTGCATAGATGAGTCAGGGGGTGCTGGTCAGTATGAGCCCAGCTACTGCATGCAGGATATTTACTCTATGTTGCCTTCTGCACAACATTATGATGCACTGGTCTGGTGGTGAAGTGACTCATGCTGTCACTGCAGTTCCCAGTTGCAGTCCTGCTATGACTAATGGTGACTAGCCAGCAGCAGTAGTAAGGGACTCCATGCAGCAGGCTTTGGACAGCATACAGGTGAAGAAACAGTGTCTAGTCTAGAACTATGGACCATGACATTCAGGTTAGTGTTTCTTTTCTTGTAAATACACATATAAGTGATGCATGCAGTGATATTTGTGGGTTATACTGTGTAGTGCATGGTCTATAGTCACTGTTCATCAGACATTCCTTCATATCTTTAAATATTTTTTTTTATTTCAGAACAGGTACTCATATTATTCTTTGTGAAAGTCATGCCTGAGTGCTCATTCAAGGCAGCATACAAAGAATAATCACAATTTCAGCCATCTTGCACATTACATTCTAGTGATGTGTGTACCTAAGTATGCATGAACTGAATGTCCTGAAGTGGTACAATTAGTAAAAAGTGTTACTTTAGTATTTAACACAAGCTCATACCTTGTAACTGAAAGGAAATGTATCATATTGTTTTTTATTTTGCACTTTTCCTCAGTTTGAACTATTTTGTCTGTTAAGGTACTGTATAACAGATTATTTCATTTTGTGAAACACAATAATTTATGGCGTCAGAGACCAAAACATCATTTGTGCAATGGTGAAGGTAAAGTGGCAGCAGTGTAGGTTTACATGGCAGGATACTCATTTTTTTAATTTTCTTATTAGTGTTTCCCTGAATACTTGTGTATTACTACTTTTAAGTTGTAGGTAATCACCAGCTGTAACAATAATAATGCATAGAGCATTTATGGTGTGAATCACTGCAACCTTATGTTATGACATACAACTTTCTTTCTACAGTTCCATGATGTTTTAAGCAGTACCATCAGAGGAATGATACGAATACAGTTGAAAAGTGTTCTATTATCCCCCTTTTTGTGTTTTAATTTCTTTATTAATAACAAGTTAAACACTGATATGTATGTGTGTGAATGTCAAATTGTAAGTAACAGAAATGTTTCATTTGTATCACAGTAGGTCAAGGTCAAATGTGTCATACACATCTCCTGAAGATAGTTGGCTCAATGTTGTGACCTACATGATGCAGGTGATCCAGCAGACACTGATCTGACTGTGCTGCAGTACTGTGACCGTGACCTCAAATGAGAGGTTCTACTAGGTGTAGAGGAACTCTTACATGGCCTGCATGAAACCTATTGTTTCCCCCAACTAATTATAACACTTTCTTGAGAAACAGTTGTAGTTTCATGTGATCTGCCCCATATGTCCAAACAGTATTGGGTCTGGTAAGTCCTAACTAGTGTACAAATGGAGGTGGCTACAGATGCATTGTCTGCTATTATATTATGCATCCGTATAATCATGGCATTATCCCTACTCACTGCCATTTCCATGTAGTGCTGGAAATCATCACATATGGCCTAGAAGACTCTAACCATTTTCAGCTGACTGTGGCAGTGCTATGAGCCTTAATAATGTCACAGCACATTTGCTGCTGGGCAGTCAGACCTTTACACGTTTCCTGGGGTAGCTGTGACAAATTGCTGTGCCTGGTGCCCTGTTGTAAAGATATCACCGTGGACACTGTTACTTCTGAATTTCTGCCATCCTCCTGAAAGTCTTCATCTGGTTTGAAGATACTGGCGTAGATGTGCATGAGTTTTCTTCCTGTATAAGTGTGAGTATAATGTCAGAATGTGCTTGTCCTTGTGATTCATTTTCACTCCCTGCAGAGTTACTAACATGTTGTGGGGTGTGTCATCCTGGTGTTAAACTTGAGGACTGCATGACACTTTCCTCAGGCTGCCTCATAAATATATTATCGCCATCATCTTCTTCAGCAGCCATTCTGTTGCTGATATCCTTCAAATCTGCTGACTCAGTAAAAAATTATTTGAAAACATTACCAATATGGAAGTGGCATACATTGCTGTTTGCTTGTTAAGGAGGTGTGGAGTGCACTTACCATTTACATGTATTCATTGTCATTCTGTGCAGAAGTGGAGGGTTCAACTGTTAATAGTAATTGTCATGTGTTTAATGTAATCATTCCAAGTCAGCATTCAGTTCTTTATATAAATATACATTACTGGTTTTAAACAAACCTTCCTGAGTAAACGTGTGTTCCTGCTGCAGTCATTGGTAATAGCCAGTGTCCACACCACTTCTGATTATTCCATTCCCATCATCTTCTGTGTCTCAGTCATCCCCATGAATGGAGAAAAGTTATTCCTTATCTGGTGTTAAAGGAATAAGTGTTGGAGACCCCCAGTACTGGTATGGAAAATTGAATTTTACCTCACCTTGGATCCATCACCTCCATATCATCGGCCCTCTTTTTGCAATACATTGATGCGCATTTCCTTTCACTGACTGGATTAATGTCTATAACAACTTGATTTCAGACTTTTGCCCTCTTAGCTTTTTTGACCACTCCCCTTTCCTGAAAACACATTTGTCCAATGTCCTCATGGCTGCCATATATGGTTCCCCTCATGGCTGAAGTTGTCATTTCTTTGCTTTGACTACTGGTTTTACATCATTACCACACATAAGAAACATGCTAGAGTTATACACCAAGACCTCTGATGTAATCATCAGTCAAACAATACAAGAGTGACAGAATACCTCTTATCATCAGAAAAACAGTTAGGTGATGACACAGACCTCATAATTACATACACACACTATGTCTCAGTCAAAGTAAGGTTGTGCTGAAGTAGTTTTGCACTATCCA
Organism: Protopterus annectens; assembly: GCF_019279795.1. Taxonomy (NCBI): domain Eukaryota; kingdom Metazoa; phylum Chordata; order Ceratodontiformes; family Protopteridae; genus Protopterus; species Protopterus annectens. Next base: position 733,039,921 of record NC_056744.1, read on the forward strand.
GAATACATTCACAATAGTAATGCAAGCAGTTTGTTAACAGATCCATCTCTCCCCTAGCCTCTACCACTTTCTTCTGTTCATAATACTGTCATTTTCATTCAGCAGTGACACCCAGATATCTCCTGGGGGCACACATGTATGTTGAGCCAAAAAAAATCCTTGCCACTTCAGTACTTCACAATTAAATCACTGCATTTCTACAATGTGTGCACAACCAATAAATGACACCAAAATAAATTAGTTTCTTAGTGATCACCAATCATTTCCACTGCTGCTGTAATGAATTTCCATTTAAAAAAGACAGTTTCACGTTATTCACTTAAGCCATTGTAATATGCCTATCATATCAGTAAAGTAAACATGTCTTTAAGTAAACTCAACAATCTTATATCATTTTGAATTGTTTCATATTAGTTTGAAATATTTCAATTATTTTTGCTTATTTTATAAAGTCATTGGTTTTCTAAACTATTTGCTATGTAGCTTGAGTAATCACAAGTTAATATGGCAGTCTTAAACTTATTTGCTTGGGGTAATTTATGCTTTTTATATGCAAATTAGGCCATTTGAAGGCTATGTATATGAATCACAGTAAAGCAAATTGTCTGATTAACCAGACCTCAGATACTCATGAACGTGGCCTCATGTTCATGGGAATGTGCCAGAGACAGTAGTTGAGTCCGCAGCAGTCCCCAGCAATCCTGAGAATACCACAGGAATGCGCAGATTACCTAGTTATTCTCTATCCTGGCTATGTTTAGAAAAGACAAAATGGAGTCATCTGAATGTGAGGCTGCACAACCCTGAAGTATAACCCTGCCCATCTAACATGATCTGGCACATCATGTCATCTCAAAGCACTCAACATTTAACAAAAGTTGGTATTGACACACACAGAAATATTTATTTCTGCAACCCCCCCCTCCATAAAAATACTATTGCTGACATTGCTACTATGCTGCAAGAAGAAATTAAATAATTTATTAAAGTGTAATAATCCAAAAAAGTAACAAAAGCAATGCAAACCAGCAGTAGCAGTTGTAAGTAAGAAAAAACTGAAGATTCTATTAATGACTTTTGTCTACCATATAAATGAAGTGTGAATGTATCCCTTAAAAATGTAGGTGACAAAGCATTTTGGTCAAACCAATCTTGCCAATAATAACAGCACCAGGTTTAATTCCCCTGCTGGTTAACTGGGTTTGGGTAGGGTGATGTCACACTCTCCCTTCATTCTGGTACTTCATATGATGGCAGCACCTGTGAAGGCATGATGCCACACTCCCAGCTGGTCTGACAAGAAGACCAAAATTATGCTCTACTATCTGAGTGATTCATACCTGGATAAGATCCAGGTGTGTCATTGTGGGTCTAACTAGAAAAAAATTGACATTTGTCAGGCATATCTTACAGAGATTACCCATGCTGCCCCCTCAGTGCAGACACAAGTTCCTGCAGAAGGATAGCACTGACCAGGTGGCTGAGTGGGTTGACCAGGTAGTGACAAGAAGGCCAGAGTGTTGTCAATGTGATAGTTGCCAGGGGTGTATGACTTCCTGAAGGAATGATATTATGCATTTCTTGGCATTTAGTGTTAGTCCATGGTTCTAACACTAGTTGTTTGTCTGTGTCAGCCTTTCCTGGAGAACATTTGTGTCAGTGTGGGATTCAATGACAGCTCCTAATTTGCAATCATCTGCAAATTTAGTCAGCCAGAGACCACTGACATTGATCTTGACTTCAGAGAAGTAAACACCAAAAAGGAGTGGTCCAAGGACTGAGCACTGAGGTACTGCACTTGTGACTAGCCTCTTTGTAGAGGAGGACTCCCCAGCTCTAACTTCCTGGGTCCTGTTTGTGAGCCAGTTGAATATCCACTGAGTAACATATGGATTTGTACCTAACCTCTTGAGTTTGTCAACAATGCCCTGAGAGGCAGGTATTGTGTCAAATGCCTTGGCCAGGTCAAGGTAGGCAGTGTGAACCATTTTGCCCTCATCCATTGCTTTGGTGACTTTCTCAAGGAAGTCCACCAGGTTGAGTAGGCATGACCTGCACTTGACAAAACCAAACTGGGTTGGGTCCAGTGTCTGGAGGTTTACTATACCACCATCGATCATTTCCATGATAATTCTTTTCATGGATTTACATATAAAACTAGTGAGACTTGTGGGTCTGTAGTTTCCAGGGTCTGTAGATGACCCATCTTTGTGCAGATGGATGGCTGTTGCTCTTCTCCATTCATGAGGCACAAAGCCTGTTTGGAGGGTGCATTTAAATAGCAATCCCAGAGGGCCTGATAGTTGTATTACTTCTGTATCCTTACAGTTATTAAGCAGAAAATGATCCAAGCACGCATTATTGTCTGAAAAGTATATGCACTGCATCGATCTGTAAGAATAAATATGTTTTGTTTAATGAAGGTTGAATTGAAAGGAAGTGAATGTGGGTGTGTGCATCTTCTGCTTCTGCCTGAAGAAAATTCACAGAGTGTTACATTTAACTGCAACTTAGGTATGCAAACCAAACAGTTGAAAGTGTATGGTAAAATTCTAGACAATACCCTTTCCCCAAAGAGATAAGTTGTGCAAACATATAAAAGTGTAACAATTTGAAGAAAGATGCAGCCCTACTATTTCAACATTTTCAACTTACATTAAAGGAAACATTTGCACAGTATGAGAATTCATATGTGAATAAATGTGAATAAATGTTTAAAGAAATAAGCAGATATACTACACAACTGTAACAGTAAATGAAATGCCTTGCAGATTACTAGTAATCACATCAGAAATGTTAAGGGAAAAAAGGAGAGATATAGGTAAACAACAATCAAAAGAAAATTGAGTAGAATTGTGGACGAGAATGTCAGAGAATTAAAAGACTGGTTGAATTTGCTGGTATGTATGAATAAAGTAATAACTGCTGTTTTCTGTCATAACTGATTTCACTGCTGGAGTATTTATAAAGAATGGTAATAGAAGGATTTAGGTGCTTTCAGCATCATAGTATTGTAACCAAATCCATGTCAGGCAGAAATATCAAATGTGTTAGCATTTCTTATGTTATTACCAGTAGACTGCTCATGTAAAACCCAAAAGACTTGATAGGAATACACTCATTCTTCCCATGTATGCATAAGCACTTACCATACATTTTGTTTTTTGTTGAATAACGACTCAATAAAAATAAAATTGATTGATAATAAATTAAATGATGTGTAACATTATTTGTGAATTTATAGTGTTTATTTCCTCTTTGCCTCTTCCCCCTTTTCTCTCTCTTTTTTTAAAGTATGCATTCCTCTGTCCTTCTTTGTTTTCTTTCTCTCCCATTTCTGTTTATTTTTTCAGATCCAAATTCCTTAGGAAGAGCCCAGCCAAATGCTCCCAGGTAATGGAACATTCACCATCTGTTTATCCAGGGACATCCTCACAGGGTTGGGGCAATGGTAGTAGTCCTGTAGGCACCCTGGCACATGGCAGCCAGGTAAGCCTCACTGAACAGGGGCTTTGGGACTTGTTTGAGGATGTGCTCAACGATGATAGAAATCTTCCACTGCAACACCACCTGGCAGTGGAACATCTGAGTTATACGTCTCAACTGTACAGATTTTCACATAATGTCTAGATTTTTGCCTTATGTTTTTGGTTCATTTTTCATAAAATTGTGGTTTTCTGGCAAATTAGTGGCAAATCATTAAAGATTAAAGTTAGAAAAAAATGACAAGCAATTGAGTTTCAGACTTCATACCCTTCAGAAAATGCATGATAATGCAAAACCTGTTATGTTATCAACTTTCTAAGTTTGTAAGAGCAATATTTAAAAATTGTCCCTCTTTTTGGGCCTTTGTTCCACTTTTATATATGGCTTTGTCCAGATTTCTTGCTCTAAGAGGTTGAGAGGTATGATTGAGGTCTTGCAAACAGGGGAAGTTTCTTGGACCACACTCCTCTTCATTCTCCTTTCCTTATCCTCTATCCTACACCCACTTAGCTACTTCCTATCCAAACTACCCTTTTATATAAAAAAATTTGAAAAACTAGGGAGTCTATCCCTGACAAAAACATAGTGCCCCTCCTGTCCCACCTTCTGCAGCACAACCATATTGATATTTTCCGTTATGTGTTCCCCTCTTTGTTATGTCTTCCCTTTTTCAATATTTCCTATCTCCCCATTTTATTCTGTTAAGAAAACCATTAGGGTGTCCAAATAAGGTTACTCCTATATAAAACATTTTAAACCTCTTTTTTAAAAAAATGTTCATAATAACAGCATCGGAGTCTGCCGCTTCCCTATGTCTTTCAAACATGACTGCACATAGCCACTTTGCCCACAACTTCTCAGTATATATGAAGTCATCTGAAGCCTAAGGCTTTCATGTAGTCCTTTGCATGTACTTAATGATTCAGTTCAATAAGTTTATGCTTTTGCTGCAAGTAGGCATATTTATCAAAATGCCTTTGCATTGCCTTAGCGCAAATAACCTGCATTTATTGTATTTGCATGTATGCATAGTGGTGCTCTTCACAGAGATTCGCTATACAGTTGCAAAACTCTGAACTATGAATACCACCCTTGGACTTTGGTGAACTTGTTCATTAGCTGTAGCCAGGATGAGTCTTTTGTAAGTAGGGTGGTGTATACCAATAAAACGCTTACCTCTCAAAGTTCAAGGGTCAAACTTTAAATAAGGTTTATGCTTATGAACTGGTGAATGAATCATGTTTCATATCAGTTTCCAGATCCTCTTAAAGGTCAGCAAGAAGAAAAAAAAGTACCGTTGCTTGCTTACTCCCTGATTCTTCCACAAATTAATTTCTGTCTGGTGGTATACTGACCAAATATCAGTCAAATGCAGTGGTTGAGTAACTATTATGATGTTTCCCTAATTGTAAAGTGGATGTTAGATGAGACATCATGACCTACATTAAACTCCACCTTATATGAATATGACTGTCCCCTTTTTCTCTGGGTCTCTGTGATCTGCGGCACATGATTAATAGATATCAGCATATTCTGTTATGGATCTCCAGACTTTATTATTTTTAAGGACTAGAGCTATTAGCTGCTAACAAGCTTTATCCTGTAGCCCTAGATTTGATTCCTTTTGTCTTTTGTCCTCTCTGTGTGATTCTGAACAATTCACTTAACCAGATTGTGCTGCTGGGCCTCCTCTGCAAATGGTCCTAAACTCAGTTGGACAGCCTTCTTAACAGAATATAATTTTTTTTTCCATCACTGCGTCTGACTTTTGCAAGCAGAGAATCAGGATGCATAGTTCACCTGTTTTTAATGTAGCTGAACGTTCACCATTCAGAGTTGATGCCTTACAGTGCATGACTCTCCAGTTTACTTCCAGTTTTAGTATTTTATCTCCAGAGCTTGTATGTCCTCCTTGTATATAGAAGTTTTTTTTTTTTTTTTTGTGGTGACGGTCAGTGTTTTTCTCCCAAACACAATGCAACAGTTGAAATGGAAATCCCCTGAATTGCCTGCTGGTGTGTGTGTGTGTGTGTGTGTGTGTGTGTGTGTGTGTGTGTGTGTGTGTGTGTGTGTGTGTGTGTGTGTGCGTGCCCTGGAAAGGACTGGTATCCTAGTAAGGACTGATTGTATGTGTTGTTACTTATTGACTACTGGGATAAGTTCCAGCTGCCCCACATGTCTGAACAGAGTAAAACAGGTATTACAGAATGAAAAAAAAAGAAAGAATAAATAAAAGAATAAAATAATTGATTAATTGTTGAATGAATGAATGAATGAATGAATGAAAAAAACAAATTAACTACTTTGATGAAGCTCTATATATAAGCCTACTTAAAAAGATGTAATTAGACACCAGGAGCACTACAAACTTGCAGACTGAAAAGTTTATTACAAACTAAAATAAAAATAAAACGCTTAACTTGCTCACCGTGTTTTTCGTTCAATGTTAGAATTTCATCAGATTAATTAACCAATATTCCCATCATCCATTATATACTCTTCATATTGTTAATTATCCAATTACAGAACTCAAACGCTACCAAGGAAACAATCCAAATACCTGTCACTTAAAAGGTATTAATAACTATTTTAACTGCTATTCTTTGCGCAAAAATACTAAATTTGAATCTACACAAACGTAAAACAATAATATTAACAGATCATTTTTAAAAAGCCTTTAGATACACACACTACTTTATATAAGCTTGTTATCCAGAGAAAGGCAGAGGACTATATTCAGGTAAAGAACATATGTTACTACACCTAAGTAGTTTATGAGCAGAAAAGGGGCTAAAGGATTAAAACTGAAAGGCCATTAGCCAAATCAGGAAACCATCCTACAGGAGCAGGAACTTGTGGAAGCAATTACGTATCAAATGCAAGTGTATGAAGCTAGGGATTCTGATTGTCAAGGGACCATAACCGGACCCTTTTTCCCAGCAATGTAAGAAGTGGCTTTATTATCACCATTAGGATTTCTTGTGTTTAACATTATTTCATATATTTTAATTCAGAAATGGGCCTTGGGTATCCAGATTTATGTGTAATAATGAGGAACCTCAAGTAAAACGATAGACTTCCTGATTAGAAAATTTTTTCAAATCCTTTTCTTCTACAGTAGGAGGGACTGCTACTCAAACCAGATACACTTTATACAGCCTCCTTGAATCTGTACTCTTGCATGGTTATGGTCAGGGGTGCTACTTAAAACTCTTGCTTGTTCTCATATTCCATAGTCTGATAGGTCACTAGGTCTGGCAGTATGGATCATGACTTTCACTTGTGTCGCTAAAAAAGAGTACTTTTGATATGAGAGAGAGAGAGAGAAAGAGAAGCTATAAAAAGTCTGACACAATGACCTTGGTAACTGAAAGGGGTTGAAACAGCAATAAATGTTGTCAGAAAATAATAAAGTATAATGTAAGGAACAAATATAACTGCAAATATTGGAGAAGAAAAAAAATGGGCATGCCAAATGCATGTGGGTTAGACTTGTGCAAGTGAGTGAAAAATTATATAGTGCTAGCTGCCTGACATGGAGAGCTAAAGTGCAGACTTCAACCCAGGTGACCTAGGAGTGAATAACTATCTTACTAGTGGGAGGAGAGAAATGGAGCTAAGCTCACTCATATCTGTTAGGATGACAGTGGAAAAGAGCATACCAAGAAATGCATAATCCATTTGAACTCCACTGTGAAAACCAGACAGCTGACAGAAGTCTCAAGGGAAGAGGGCTCAGAGTCTGCAGGACTGCATCATTCACAAAAGTGAGTGATAATCCCATATAATGCCCATTGCAAGCTCAACTCCAGAGATATTGATGGGCATACATAGGGAAACAGTAGACCATAAAGTAAAATCACTAATCTCCCATGCAGATAATAGCGCTCCTCCCATCACACTTATCCCTCATGCCCAGGGCAATGAAAATATCTAAGGTCTCTCACCCTTGGGGGGGTGAAGGGGTTAAACAGAAGAGAACAGAAAGAACAAGAAAAAAGTTGGATAGTTGCTGGTAACTACTAAAGGTCTATGTATATGTATGGATTAATAAGGAGATCATGGTTCAGCCTTATGGGATGAATTGTTTAATGCAGTGGTTTGTTGCTTTACATAAAGCTTCCTTTTAGTGCACCCATTTATTCTTTTTTTTATCAACAATGGATTCAGCTTTGTTACAAAAATGTATGTCCTTTTGAAATCACATAGAATCACATTTGTCTGTAAAACTCAGTTAATAATCTTAAAATATACCACATGGTATGGTGAACACTGGCTCCTAAATACTCCTGCTCCATAACTTTCAAAGTAATATGGGTATAGGGAAGTATGTTAATGGTAATGTGTGGCAATGTATTGTTAATCAGTAAACTCCTTCACTTGTAGTGCCTCATCCTTTTGGTAATGTAATGTAGTGCTAAACTCATTCACCTACATTATAATACAATATGTAAATTAGGGAGGTTGGCATAATGTTTAAGGTATTTACCTCATAGACAAAAGGTACAGGGTTTGATTCTCACTTGGGGTAATGGCTAGGCTTAAAATGGCCCTCAAGGACAGTTAGCCTAGTGCTAATCTATGAATCTATGAACCTAAGTAAAGTCCTTCACTCATACTTTAATGTAGTGCAGATTTATAAATTCTTTCATGAGTAGTCAGTGCCATATCATGGCCAAATGGGGATCTGTGTACAGTAATTGGCTATGGATCCCATCAGCCATTCCATTTTCCCATTGCTTGGATATCTCTTCCTATTACCATAAACACTGTTCAAAGTTGTTAATGTGAATACTATTTTCTTCCTTACTTTTACAATGATTAAAGAGATTTTGATTTAATTTAAAACTTTTGCACTAGATTTTATAACCCAAATACTGATGACTACTTGCATAACAAAAGAAAGCAGCCTCATATTGAAAACAGACTTAAGATAAGTAACAGTAACAGTAAACTTTTCTTATTTTTAAACTCACGTTCATTGAAAGTGCATCTGGTGAACCATTAAACTACAAAAGATGTGCTTAGTTTCAGAGGTAAACAACATATAGTGAAGCAGTAATTACTGGCTATGTGAAGGGGGCAGGCATTCAAAGACAAATGTGTAATGAATTTGCTAACAGCTTGGAACATCTCACTGCATGCAAGTGTCCCTTTTCAGAGGCAACCCAGGAATCACACAGTAGACAAATGAAGTATGTAGGGATCAGGTCTTGTAATATAGAAACAGCTGATTAAGAGCTCATAGCATAACTCACGTGTACTAAGTACCAGGCAAAACTGTTGTAGCTCAACATAGTGCATTTCACACCAATGTGTCTGCCTAAATAAATAAATAAAATAAAAAATGCATTAATAGTTAAAATATTAACATTAAATTTGGAATTATCATGCTATCCAGTTTATTCTTAGCTAAATAAACTCATTCTCCTACACTTCAATACATTGTTAACACTCAAGAAAACAAGGACCATAGCCAATGAACATGGCTCATATTATGATATACCTGTTTACTACATAAAACTGCATAATCACAGTTTACATCCCACCAGGACACAATATACCAATCCTAGAAGAAATACTGTCCTGGACCACTGTAAACATCAAGTTAGAAACAATCATTCTAGGTGACACAAATATAAATTGGCAATTCATCACAACAAACTCCCCCACCACAAGGTTAAACTTATACAGCTACAAACAACTAATCAACGACCACACAAGGTTCAACAAAGACCTAACCAGACACTCAACCCTAGATCCTTATATCCCACCCAACCAGGTTCACCCCCTCAGGAACACTCCCGATCTCTCTAGTCGACCATCTTCCAGCTTTCACTATCAGAGCCATCACCAACCCCCCCCCCCCAAAAAAAAAACATATCATAAAAACAGTTAGAAATACTAAAAAATCTAAACCAACAAACAATAAAAACTTGCTGTTAAACATTAACTGGACACCTTTAAAAATTCTTCCCCTTAACGATGCAGTACAATACTTTAATACTACATTCATGAAAATAATTGACAGTTTTGCCCCTCTACAGTCAAAAAGAGTAAAGAACACTAAAACCCCATAGTTAGCTACTAACTGTATTGATCTCATGAAACAAAGAGACATAGCATGGAAACAAAATAGAACCCAACAAAATCTCCACAGCTTTAAAACACTATGAAATAAAGTAACCAAACTAGTAGACAAATGCAAGGAATCATACAACTCAAACCTCCAGCAACAACACAAAAATAACCCTCAGAAATTCTGGCACTCAATTACTACCCTCCTTAGCCCAGGAAACAATAAGGATTACTCCCCTGCACCAAATGCCCCCCCTTCACAAATAGCAGAGGAATTTAACATATACTTTATAAAATCTACAGCAGACCTACTCATGACCAAAACCAACTCAGGACTCCCCACTAAGAACCTACACACTAACAACATAACATCTCCTACAACAGACCAAGCCCATAGCTACATCAATTACCTGCAAAATAACTCCAACACAACCTTATCCTTTCAGCCCATATCCACCTCTAAAATAAAAAAAAATATTGCTCTAGCTAAAACTCTGCTCCGTATCAGCGAACAACCTTCCACACCAATACCTGAAACTTGCTGCAGACTCTGTAGCATATCCATTCAGCATTTTAATAAACAGATCACTCTTCAAAGGCACAGTCCCCGCAGTATGGAAACTGTCACATATCACATCAATACATAAAGGGGGACACTCCATGGAAATATCCATTTTCTGCCCATTTATCAATACCATCCCCATTAGGCAAAATCTTGGAAAGGTGCATTCACCAACAACTTATGAAACATCTACTCCAAAACAATCTACTTACACAAACTCAACATGGATTCAGGCCATATCATAGCACATCCTCTGCACTACTATCCTTCACAAGCACTGTTAATGAGGCCAGAGACAAAGGATACCTAGTATCTACAGTATTCTTGGATCTCTCAAAAGCCTTCGGCACAGTTTCTCACAAGCTACTGCTAGACACACTATCAAACCTAGGATGCTCCACTGCCACAACTCAATGGTTCCAAAGCTACCTACATGATAGAAAGCAAGCAGCGAAATTGACTAACCAACTCTCCTCCTTCCTACAAAACCTCACAGGTTTCCCTCAAGGCTCCATCTTAGGACCCCTACTGTTTAACATAAACATTAATCTAGTATGCAGATGACTCAGCCTTAATCTGTACTTCTCAACCATCCCTGAACTAGCAATTAAAACCCAAAAATTATTCTCAGCAATTGAATCTTGTCTCACAGAGGCTCAACTCTTTCTTAGCCCCCCCAAAAAAATAAAAACTTATAGTCTTTCACCCCAAAAATACCACTGTCAGCCCAGACCAATTTAAAAACCACCATAGAATTAGTACAACAAACTAAACTACTAGGTGTTATTGCAGACAGCAAACTCAACTTTGACCTCTATATCCAACAAAACATCAGGAAGAGATATAAAAAAACAGAGCTCCTCTAATGAAACAGAAAATTCCTTATCATTCCAACCAAGATCATACTGGCTAAAACCTTTCTACTACCCTCCTTACTCTATGGTTCCTGTATACTAACAAATCTCCAAAACTCCATCAGGACTAAAATAGAGCAATGCTACAACAAAATAGCAAAGTTTGCAACAAACTCCAACAACCATATACATCACTGTATACCACCGAAGGTGCTAAAGTGGCTGGAACTACCAAACCAACTAGCCTATACACTACTAACTACAACTCCCAAGCTATTCTATAGGCCCTCTGACTGTGCCACCCAAGTCAATCTAATCCAACACTACAAACCTAATAGACCACTTAGATCTGAAGACAAGGACCTTCTCGAAACTTACAAACCTTCTGGGAAACCAGGAAAATCACTATACTTATACACAATAACCAAGTTATGGAACACCCTACCATCTAGCATAAGGCAAACTCTCAATCTACCAGTCTTCAAAGCTTCCCTAAAAGAACACCTAAACAAATCATGGTTATGTACATGCCTAACTCCAGGTTAACCCACTTCTTCCCCTCTACTCCTCTCACTACACCAACCTCCTCCTTATAATCTCTACTACCAACAAATATTACTAAGTTAACAAAACTGTGTAGCTCCTATCTCTAAAACACTACTCACTTACCTCAGGTCCAACACCATGACTGACCCACCCCTAACTGTATCATGACAATCGAATACACTTGTTGCTAATAATATTACCCTAAAGAAGATGTATATAACTTGTTTATGAGTATAATTTCTAAAGGTTTATACTATATTACTATATAAACAACTGCACATGCCAGCCCAGTAATATACTGGTAATATCCATATGTGTGTTTCTCCTATAAGTAAACTATTGCATAACATGTGTAAGCTTTGTATAATATGTGAACAATGTTTAAATGTGGAGCCTATTGCATAACACATGTAAGCCTTGTATAATATGTGAACAATTTATAACTGTGGAGCTTTTTTCCCAGGGCCTCTGCTGAAAATGAGTTATGTAACCCAGATGGACAATCCCAGTAAAAAATGTCAAACAAATAAGTAAAATAAAATAAAATGAATTCCTTCCTTTACACCATAACTTCTGTGAGATGTGGGAACCAAGTATTTAGACACACACACACACACACACACACACACACACACACACACACACACACACACACACACACACACACACACAGATGTGGACAAGTATAGCCCTTTGTATGACTGTGTACACCTCAGATGTTTGCCTGCAATTGCATGAAAAACTACATAGATAATTACTTGGATGTATACTTTACAACCCCCATTACCTCCCAGACATTTAACTCAATAATCAGAGAGAAAAGACAAAGAATCAGGAACAGATTTTAAATATTGGTTTTATACTAAGAAAGTCACTTGTATAATAGGTTTTGTGTTAGCAAGCATTTTCTTTTCTTAAGAAATTTTTATTAATTTAACATATTTACAATATATGTACAGAAAGGAAAACATTCAACTTCACATATTTTTATACAATGATAAGAATTCATTGAATCATCAAGGTAATCTTATACAATTAACACATTAAGAATATTGGTATTTCAATAGCAACATTTCAAGGATATCCCAACTACTAAAAGTCTCAGTATGATTCCTAGACCTTATTCTGATCACTTACTTTCAGTTTTACATAGTGTTGTTGTTACATTTAAAAATTTTTTTTTTGCACATAGGAACTGAACTCAGTTTCCATTTTTTTTTAATAATTATTCTAGAAACTGCCAAGATAGCCCAAAACTTTACAATTTTCTGCTCTTACAGATACAGGAAGTGGAACACTCATTAGTATTATTGATCTAGTTAAAGAAAAATTACAAGACCATAATCCCTTAAAAACATACTTATCTCTTCCAATATACATTTAATTTTTCACAATTCATAAACATGTGTATCCAATCAGCTTTTACATCTTTACTACATCTCCAACAAACTGAAGAAGTCATTTTATTAAACTTAGAGATTATATAGGGAGTAAAAAAATCATATGCATATATTTCCATATAAAAACTTTCCAGTATAAACTTGAAGAAGTCTGACTAACTGATTTAAGTAACAAAGTTTTACTCTTACTATCTACTGAGTCACTCAATTCATTACTATCTAGAAAGTTCATAATTTTGCATCAAAAGTATTATTTATAATTAACTCATCACTCTTATGCCTCATTGTCATCACACACAGTCAGTATGCCTACACATACCCAGTACCTGGAGGTCACAGATATTGGACAATCAGAGAGTGGGGACATCAAATAAGAAAGTGTGGCAACTATGGCTCCAGTGACTGTAGACACTGGCCATAGCCAGAGAGCTGGCAAGGGTACACACAGGCAGATTGATAGGGGTGCTCGATGTCCTTCAACCACCTGTTGCAGGTGTCACATCACAGTTCACTCAGCATATGTTTTGGGTTGTCATGGAGGCACAGGCACATTCTGAAAGGAACTTCAGATGTATGCTCAGGATTATGGGTGCAGCACAGTCTGACATCTGTGACTGCCTCCACCGCATTGGTGACACCCTGAATCAGTTCAATGATGCAGTGGAAAGAAGGTGAGCTGAGACAGTGTCTGTCTTGTAATGCACAGTATATGTGCTGGAACATGTGGTTGGAGTTCAGTGTTGACCTCATGGATGTCAGTCAGCAAACCCATCTGCTGAGAGTCCACAAGGCCATGCACAATCATGCTCCCAACCACAGCTTCATAGTGGAGTGTGCTGTCCACACCAAGATGTGGCAGGCCATGGGCTCATGGTTCTGGCATTCCTGTGGAGTACATGGTGTCAGAATACAGCTGTCATGGACTGGTTCTAGCATCGCTTTTGACCTTGGGCATGGAGGTGCCAGTGCGACTTCTGGCTGAACCAGTTCCCATGTTCGGGGCCAGTGACAGTGAACTGCCAGCTGTACCATGCACAGTTCAAAGCTGTCCAACATACACACATGTAGAGCTAGCACTGAGCTTGACTGTGTACACACACACACACTCACACACCACTGTCAAATGCAGGTCATCTACAGGCACACATGGCACCCATTTTCATGGTCCATCTTGCCTGCTTCCATTCCTGACTCACACACACATGCTGTCAACCTTTTGGGTCAGCCTAGGCCTCCTGCACCTCCACACAACACCCTGTGCAAGTGATGATGGCTTTGCATCATCACTGATGCAGAGAAATGAAGCAATGTGTCTGATGCACAGGGTGACTATAACAATTAACATTTACTTGTGTAATGCATTGTTGTTTTGCCATGCTACTTGTAGCAATTACTGACAGATACTGTATGCTGATATTTGTAATGAATACGCCACATAATTTTATGTACCTTATGTTGTATGATGTTGTAATGGCTGTATACTTATGCAATGAAAGGTGTGTCATGGACCAGTTTCTGTTTCTGTTTCAGGATTCTGTTGGGGACACTTATGGATACACAGTGGCAATAAAGCCATAGATGCCACAGCACAGGATAGAATGTCAGCACAGATGAAATATGTCTTCAGCAAGGTACGGCAGTATAGGTTCATGGCTCCAAAGGCCCATATGTGCATAACAAGCTAACAAGGACAATAGCATTATTCAGAATATGCAGGCATCCCTAATCTGTGAAAAGGTCTGATACCCTTGATAAGTGTCACCAGGGTTTTGGGAGCTGACACATCTACAAGCTATGGTGCTGGAGATGACTCATCAACAAATTTCCTGTGTCCAGTACAGACATTTGTGCGACAACAGCTATGATTGTCTTGTTCTGCATTCCATGGTGTAACCTTTACATGATGTATATCACAGCATATGTGTGCTTCACATGCATGGGGGGGCCTGTTACATGTAGAGTGTACTGTCTGTGTTACATACCTGACTCTCCAGCATGTACTATTTATACCACAGTGATGGTGTAGGTGTGTAGAACAGGTAAGATTTGTGTTCGTCCTGTCATGGATACGTGGGAGGTACACAGTGGGATCTGACACCTCCCTGTATGGCAGCCAAACACATTCCCTCCAAAACATTTAGGAGACAGACTACACATGTATGGTCTTGAGACAGACTCCATAGGACATGTTGTCTGCAATGGGCATTGGTGTACCATGGAAACTGTATGGCTGCTACAGTTGTAAGATATCCTGTGTAATGACATAGCAAGGGTGCCATTGTACACAATGATACGTGTGATGAGTGCCACATTCAATATAGCAATGAAAGTTTGGGATTTGCATCATGTACTTTTCTGTTTAGGTTATACAACATTGAACGCATCCCCACATCTTACCGACCAGTGAAAATCAAAGGCTGTATTACTCTCTGTGTCCATAAGTCCATGTGTAATGGCTAAATTGTGTGTGGTGTGTGGACGGTACTATATTTCCCAGTGGTGGATGACTTTCCACAGGATAGTATTGTGCAGTCGTTGGCATTTAGTATTTATCAGTGGCTCAGACAATAACTTAATGTGTGCCTCAGGCCATCCTGGATAACTGTTGGTTTTGTGTGAGATGCAGTGACAGCTCCTGACATGCAATCACCTGCTAATGTAGTCACTCAGAGGGCAGTGACAGTGGCTGTCACTGCAGAGAGGGAATGGCTAGAAGGGGTACCCCATTAATGATGTCTGGGGAAATCCACTGGTGACTCATGTCATTGCAGCATAGGCCACCCAATGCTATCTTCCCAGATTATGACTGTCAGACCCTTGCCTATCCACCAGCTGACATAACACTTTGTAGATAACCTACACAGTTTCCAGCAAGGCCTGCTGGCCTAATATTGTCAAACACCTTGTCAAGCCATGGTAGGTAGAGTGAGTAATATTCCCATCATCCACTGCATAGTGTAACACTCAATGGGGTCCACCAGTTAGAGGTGGTAGGCATGATTTGGTCCTGAGCATAACAAACAGTGTGTGCTCCAGTGTCAGTAGGTGTATGACAGTGTTACTGCTTGTTTCCATGCCAACTCCTTTCATGGCATTTCATGTCACATGACTCAGAGATCTGAGGACACTGCTTGGCATGATATGCTAGTTGCCCTTTGTGCAACTAAGTATTGCAGTTGCTTGCAGCATGCTCCAAGAAGAGAGTCATCCAAGGTGTCTGTACAGGGCGCAGACAAACACATTTGGGAAGTGTAATATGTATACCCTGTGAAGGTAAGGTGGGGGCTTTGCACAGGTATTCTGCAGTTGGACATTTACCAAAGCAGTGTGTACTGGAAGGACACAAGGACCTTGTGAAGTCTTTGTTAAGCATGGGAGTCCACAGAATTGCTGGTGCCTGGCAACTACCACTGCTGGTCTAACCGACACCACTCTCACATAGGATACCATGCTCCGATACGTTTTCTGTCAACACACAGAAAACTTTACTACAAAGCCCATTATGACAATCTGGACACAGCCTGTTTGTTCATCCATATAGCTGTCCCACATCATAAAAGGATCTGGAGACTTCACATACCCTTTTTCAAGTAGATGCCTTGATTAGCAACCTGGGCACTCAGTTGGCTTTTGCATGTCTTATGCCTTCTATTCCAGGATTGGTGGTATGTTACTAGGGAACTGACAAGAGGGGGATTAGTAGCACTGCTGTAGTGCCAGAATATAATGTATAATGTCCAGTAACATAGATGTCTAGTCTTGCTGAAGCAATCAGCACACTGGTGATGAGCCATCGTAGGTGAAAATTTCACAGCTAGTCATGCATCCTGCCCTTCAACAGATTACCAGTGGATATCTGCATGGCATGGCTATAAGGCCTACTGCAGGAGACTGGCCCCCTTTGGCCAATGTGTGTCCACCTGCCACATGTTCTAGGCGTGTCATATTATACAGTTATGTACCTGACACACATGTTTGTGTTCCCACATCATTTCACACAACAACCAGTGTGCTGTCTAGTTGCTTGACAGGCATCATATGCTTGCAAGGCCAATGTAATGTCAGCAAAGTTGAACAAGTCCTCTATGCATGCATGGGCATCCACATCTTCACTGCCAGGTGTGCCTACAAATACTGTATATGAGGCTGTCAACTCCAAAGGTATTTCAGCCTGACCCTAACTTTGCAGGACCTGCTGCTGAGATGTTGGGAGTGTCCTCACCCCTCTACTCCTATGACACACAAACACAACATGTGCAGATGTGACTGCATTTCTAACCTAGCTGCCATGGTATCTTCAACAGCAGTCATTACATATGGCAATGAGCATTATGCCAAAATGCACAGATCACATCCAGCACCACCTACACCCACAACACACATCTGCATGTGTGCAGCTCCTTAACAGACACATTCCCAGACACCTCAGAAAATCCTGCCTTTGGAGTGCACAGTACACATAATACTGCATGCACCACTCTCTCACTGGTCAAACATCCAAGGCAAAACACAAAATCACACCTCTTAGTTATAGGTGATTACGTTATGAGACACATTGATGTCTGTGTCAAGTGGCTACATATGGGAAAGATCACAGATAGCTGTCTGTGGGTGGACACAATAGGCTTTATCACACATTGTAGCAAATCAAGGAATATCAGTTAATATAATGTTGACATCATAGTTCCTACAAGGGTATTTGATGGTGATCATACATCACCGGCCTGTATGGAGACACAGTCTGTGTCTCTCGTGGGTATACGCATAGCTTTCAGATGCAGTTGAACTTCACCTAGGGTGATGGCTCTATACACATGGAAACTGATGGAAGTCAATAATTTCCTTAGCATGTGGTATCATTGTCTGGGGATCTACTACATGTCTGCCAGGGATGCTCTGCTCAACAGACATCAATGCTTCATTAGTGTTGGTCATCTCTCACCCCAGAGATTTGGAATACCAGCCAAGGCTACTTACACTCCCACAATGCATCTTAGATGCACTGTTCATGTAAAAGTTGGCAATGAGAACACCATCTTTATACAACATCAAGGTTATGCTGCTACACTGTGGGTATGGCAATACTGAATCCCACTCTGGGGAGTGTCTCCACCCTGGATTATGCAGACATGTGTGCAGTCAAGGACATCTGCTTCAAGGCTGTGGACAACACTACAGCCATACCAGACTACCCATCCATCCACATCTTCACACCTCAAAATGACAGTGTTCAAGGTAATGCGGGTGATGTATACATAGTCAGAGACACTGCAAGTACCATTCAGTACTGGAAGGGCACATAATGAAGCAATAACTGGCTACAGGAGCAGCTCCATGAATCCAGACATCCATTGTGTGTATTTGTATGTATGTGTGTCTATCAAGATGTATCATTACACCATGCTGTGGGGTGGAATTAAGTGACCAGCAACTGTGTTGCTCAGTCATGCTGCAGCTCACTTGCCCAAAGGTTAGTCTACATCCTTAACTACAATGCCCTGGAGCAGTGCCATGACTTCCCCCCAAGGAGAACCAATGAATTGCATCATGTGCTTACCAATATGGGTGACCACTGCAGCTTCCCAATGTGGGGTACTCCCTAGTGGGATGTGACCACAGATCAGTGTCATTAAAACTACCATCACTAAACCCCCCCTTGCAGAAAATGCGGACATATATTGCAACAAAACCATTTATTACCTTCTGTGGGATGGTTTACATAGCTTGACTGCACCTCCCCCCTCTGATTTGACAGGCAACTATGCAGAGCTCTACACCCATGCATTATACCAGCAGCAATACAACTGCATGAACTCAGTTTTACCTGACAGGGGCAACACATGCCTCTCATGGCACAGCAAATATGCCTGGTGGACAACTGGCATTATCAGGCTATACAATAAGAGGTAGACATTGCTGTGTGACAGTTGGGGTGAGGGTGTCCCCCCTTAAAATGGAGGCACAATCTCCTCAGCTAAAACAACCACATAGTGTTGTTGTGATGTTGTGTAGACACAGTAAGTGACAAAATTAGCCACCTATACAAAACAGAACCACAATGCACAGTGTAGTTACATGTGTAACCTCAAAGGACAGGCCCAGATTGTTGGTGAACTCATACATTATGCCACATAGAATGGGTCTGTACTCATAGCTAACCTGTAGTCCCACATGTTCTGTGTCAACTTCACTCCCCTGTCCCCACCTCATGTGCCACATAACATTCCTACAACCTGTCCCATAACTTCCATATCTGCAGAGCAGGTCATAAATGTCCTCTCTGTGGAGGATTCACAGCATCTATTGGACATGCTAACATCCCATACTGTATCGTATAGGGGATCTGTCATGGATTACTAACACAATTGGGAACACCTTGCAATCATATGGAAACCACTGGCTGAACCCCAGCAGACTGGACAATGGTAACTGTTATACACTTGCACAGAGGTGGTGCATGCACTGACCACAAGAATTATAGAATTATAGACCCCTGTGCCTGAGTATCCATATCTGTATGGCCATAAGGGCTGTGAAGACTGGTAGAGATGGGTGAAGGCTGCCAGCCTAGTCAAATAGAATTTGGTACATAATTTTGTCATTTGTAAATATGAATGTTGAATTACAGGCTTGTTTTCTTAAATGAAAGAATTTGCTGTGAAATGTTGAACTCAAAACAATGTAGCAACATTACCCTCTGCTGTAAAGAAAGTTAAGTCAAGCATTTCTTGCCTGTCATTTGAAACTGAAATTATTTCATGACTGTCTTTGATGTTTACAGTTCGGCTCCGGCCAGGCTAGATGAAGACTTCCTGCCCATTGTTTTAAGGCTAAAGTTAATATCCAGAATTTACATATGGAATGTCCTTTATTGCTCTGGTTCCTGCCTAGGTGTAAAAGAATGTAAATGCAGTTTCTGTCAGCCTGAGAACACCAGGAAAGTGTAAAAAAATTATGTAATTGGAATCAGGACTGCAATAGCAATTTAAACAGAGAAAATCAGAAGGCATTAAGCATTTTTGTCTTGATCATCCAACTCACAGCACTGTCTTGCTCATATGTAAGTTATCTTAGACTTGTGTTTTCTTTTAGAAATAGCTAGGAACTAGAAAGATTAGTGTTTTTATGTGATGTCAGAACTGTACTATTGATTTATTTTAAGTATTTATGTGTGTTCTCTGAACTCTTGACTGGCACTGTGTAGTAGAAAGTATTGCCTTGTGTTTTTAATTATTATTAAACATTTTAAACCCCTTTAACTGTGGCTGTTTTGTGTAGAGATAATTTAAGCTATGGATTACATTGCATATTTATAGTTTACTGTCCAAGTCACTCTAAATAAGCCTTGACTGTTTAGTAACAACTACCAATTGGATAATAATATTGCACAGTAGTAATTGGACACCTTTTTAAGGGCCTTTGAGTAGCTGATAAGTAATAGTGGGTGGTGGCAAGTGGAACTACTATATAGTCTGGGAGAAAGGGGCACAGCTGGAGAAACTGTGGCAGCCTTCCCCAGAAGTGTCTGTGTAGTTGTATAAACTCTTATCTCAAAGTGCATGTGTGGGCGTATGTGTGTGTGTGTGCATGCGTGTGTGTATGTGTGTGTGTGTGTGTGTGTGTGTGTGTGTGTGTGTGTGTGTGTGTGTGTGTGTGTGTGTGTGTATGTTTTGAGCTACTTGGGCAGGGACACGAAGCACTGGTTGAACAGAGAGGGTGCTAGAGTTTTTAGCTTGCCCGCTAATCTGAGATCTGGACCCTATAGCTGCGCCAGTGGGGAGTCTTACTGGGGACCTGGAGAGCAAGGGAGTGACCAGCCCCAGACCGACTGTGATTTCTTTGTGCTCTTAAGGGAAATTGCACTTTACTGTGTGTATTTGTTATCCTTTCCTCATATATGAGATGCCCTCTCTGGTATTAGTGGTGTGGATTGAGGCTCCTTGATTGGTGGGCCAGGGCACAGGCATCACATATTAATTGTTTGGCAGTGGTGGGATATCCACATCACATATTAATTAGTTGGCAAATACTAATTGGCTTGTAGTGGTGTGGATAGAGTGAATCCTGTAGCTTGTGTACTGTGAGCTTTGAAGGTGTTTTTGTACTCTAAAACAGCCACACAATGAATATTCATCAGTTCAGTTCAGATCACAATTGTTTTATTTCTTTTGTTAGCTTAGTTTGTCAGGGTGAGTAGGCAGTATGTCAGCAGAGGAGTATGGAAAGCTGACAAGGAGCCAGCTGGTGGAGATGTGCTAGGCAAGAGGACTGGTGCATGAAAAACTGACTACGGCAGACCTGATTGCAGTCTTGGTTACAGCTGCATCAGAAAACAGCAACCAGTTGGACAATCAGACTGGCAGTGGAGATATAATACCCTCGGAGAATGGACAGTTCAACCATTCTGCAGTGGACCTAAAAATCCAGCTGGAGCTAAAGAGACTTGAGTTGGAGGCCAGGCGTGTGGAATTAGAAGCAGCTGAGAGACTGAGGCATCTAGAGAGTGAGAAGAATGAGAAAATGTTACACCTAGAAGCTGAGGAAAAAGAGAGGCAGAGGCAGCATGAGAAGGAGATGCTGACTTTTCACCAGAGTCATGGAGGTAATGGGGAAGGGAGTAACTGGACCCAGAAGCACAAAAGGTCAGTAAATTTCTTCCGCATTTTAAAGAGGGGGATAATTTTGATAGTTTCATTCATATTATTGAGGGGGTATGTAAACAGTATGAAGTTGACCAAGGGCTCTGGGTATGGTTCCTGACCCCCTTACTCCATGGTAAAGCTGTAACTGTATTATCTAAAATGTCTGACATTGCATGTTTTGATTATACTGCTGTAAAAAAATGTCCATTAGAGTTTTTTAAGCTAACACCTGAAACGTATAGGAAAAAGTTTTGTGAGCATAGATGCATGGCAGATGAAAGTGTGTATGAATATGTTGCTGAATTGAGCACTTATTTCCATAGGTGGGTGAGTGGATGTCAGGTCACCACTTTTGAAGGGCTGGCAGACCTTTTGGTGAGGGAACAATCCCTTAGCACTTTGCCTGAGGACATGAGGATCTGGTAAGCTGATAGACAATGTGCTACTTCAGATGAGTTGGAGAAGAATGGAGACCTATACCTGGCAAGCAGGGCAGCCCTGCACAGGAAAGGGACCCCCAGTACTGCTCATGGGTCTAAAGGAACCCATGGTGGGCAGCACAGACTGCCACAACAGAATCTGCAAGTAGCAGGGGAAGCCACTAGTACAGGTACACATCCAGGAGCTAGGGTTAAATGTTTTGAATGCAACCAGTGGGGCCATGTGGCATACATGTGTCCATGGAGGCAAGGTGGGGAACCAAAGGTGAGGGAGCCAGTAAGTGGGAAAGACAAAATGCCAATAGTAGGTTGTCTTGAGACAACAGGGTACCGAACTACCATCCTGCAGATGTCCTGAGAGGGAAGGATTTGGATGAGGCAGTACCATGTGCTTATGCAGTTACACACGGTCAGGCTAGGAGACAAGCATGTGGGTCTGGTAGCCTGGGGGAGACCCAGACAGACTGCATACTTGCAACCAGGATTGGTGAGGTGGTTACTTCAGGGAGGGAGCTTGTCTGTAGCAATGCGACTGAATGTGAGCCACAGCTGCTTGTGGATACTGATGTTTCCTTGGACAGAGTGACTGCAAAGGTAGAGGTGAGTAGTAGTACCCAGGCTGAGAGTGGAGTGAGACACCACTGTCAGAGGATGCCAGACTTCCTGTGGAAGGGGAGCTGGGAAGGGTTACAAGTAGAGAGTTGAGACAGGCTCAGCTCTCAGTCCCTACATTGCAAGGCTCGATGCAGGTAGCTAGGAAGGGACCTGATTCTCAAGGAAAGGAGGAATCTGTATACTGGGACAAAGGATTACCATACAGAGAGTGGACCCCTGAGGGAGGGCTAGAAGGTGAGAGAGCACAGCAGTTGGTAGTGCCTAGAGCCTACTGTCTGGTGCTTCTAGCCATAGCCCATGATATTCCCTTTACAGGTCATATGGGCATAAAACATACAAAGAGGCATATTATGAGAACTTCTATTGGCCTGGAATGTCCCAAGATGTAACAGGGTACTGCAGGACCTGTGAGCAGTGCCAAAAGGTAGGCAAGGCAGGAGACAAGGTGAGAGCTCCTTTGATGCCTTTGCCTGTGATTGAGGAGCCATTTCAGGGGGTAACTATGGATATTGTGGGTCCTCTGAGTACCCCAAGTTCCAGAGGGAAAAGTATATCCAAGTGGTAGTGGATTATGCTACACAATACCCTAAAGCAGTGGCTCTGTCCTCCATTGAGGTAGAGAAGATGTCAAATGCTTTGTTAGAGATTTTCAGCAGGGTAGGTTTCCCAAAAGAAATACTGACTGACCGAGATACCAATTTCATGTCAGACCTGCTGGGTTGTCTGTTGAAGTCCTGTGGGGTGATGGAAGTCCTGTGGGGTGAAACACATGAAGACCACCCCCTGCCCCCAGACTAATGGTCTTGTTGAGAGGTTAAACTCTACAATCAAGTCCATGCTACAGGCATTTTCAGATGAGTTTAAGAAGGAGTAGGACAAATATGTGCCCCATCTGTTTTTTGCTTACAGAGAGGTTCCCCAGGAATCCACAGGTTTTTCACCCTTTGAGTTGCTGTGTGGGCATAGGGTGAGGGGACCTCTAGATTTAATTCAAGATGAGTGGGAAGGTGAGTGCGAGTCTCACAAGGAGTCTGTTGTGGCATACACCCTAAACCTCAGGACAAGGCTCAGGGAACTCATGGGCTTAGCCCAGGAGAATCTGACAGAAGCCCGACAACAGAAAAAGGTGTGGTATGACAGGTATGCTCGAGCTAGAGAGTATGCTGTGGGGCAGCAGGTAATGGTTCTCATTCCTGTCAGACACAACAAGCTGCAAGCAGCTTGGGATGGTCCCTAAAGGTGGTAAGAAAGGTAAGTGATGCTAACTACATGGTGGAACTGCTAGGCAGAAGGCAGGGACACAAGTTGTACCATGTTAACATGATGAAACCTTACCAAGATAGGGAGGCCATTGTGTTGACAGTTTGCAGTGGATTGCAGGAGAAATCTGAGGGAGATCTGGGGACTGATCTCCTCAGTGAGGCTCGGCCTGACATCTTGGTGGAAGGGATAGCAATGTCGCAGCAGCTATCTCCTACCCAGGTTCGAGAAATCTGAGCAGTGTTGCAGGAATTTGGGGACATGTTCACTGGGAAACCAGGGTGCACCCACCTGGTGTAGCACCAGGTGGATACAGGGCCCCAAAGGCCTATTAGGCAGGCCCCTTATAGGGGACACAGAGTTGGATGCTTAACCCATGCCTAGGACAGATGAGGCTCTAGAGCAGCTGAGTGGGGCTAAGTATCTTACAACCATTGATCTTTCCAAGGGTTACTGGTAGGAGCCATTGACTCCCAGTGCTAGAGAGAAGTCAGCCTTTGTGACTCCTTTTGAATTGTATGAGTTGACAAGATGCCGTTTGGGATGAAGAATGCCCCAGTGACTTTCCAGAGGCTGGCGGATCATATCCTAGCAGGAGGGTTTGCCCTTGATTACTTAGATGATATTGCCATCTACAGCCATTCCTGGCCAGACCACCTTCAGCATGTCAGGGAGGTGCTGAGCAGACTACAGAGGGCAGGGTTGACCATTAAACCGAGCAGATGTCAGGTGGGTATAGCAGAGGTCTCCTACCTAGGACATAGAGTGGGGAGTGGTAAGATAAGGCCAGAACCTGCCAAAGTGGAAGCCATTCAGGCATGGCCTGTACCTGTTACCAAAAAGCAGGTGAGGGCATTTTTAGGAACAGCAGAATATTGTAGGAAGCTCATCCCCAGTTATAGTACCATAGCTGCTCGCCTCACAAACCTGACAAGGAAGAACAGGCCAGATAAGGTAGCATGGATCCCAGCATATGAGCAGGCATTCCAGAAGTTTGAAGAAGCTTTGGGACTCACCCCTGTGTTAGCCAATCCAGATTACAGCAAATAATTTGTTGTGCAGGTGGATGCTTCAAACCATGGGGTGGAGGCTGTATTTCTTCAGAGGGAGAACAGCACCCAGTGGTTTATCTCAATCGTAGGCTCCAACCCAGGGAGGAATGCTATGCAGCTGTATAAAAGGAATGTCTAGCCATAGTGTGGGCACCGCAGAAACTTCAGCCTTAACTGTATGGAAGGAAATTCACTGTTATGACAGATCACAACCCCTTAACATGGTGAGCCAGCCAGCAAAATGCCAAGTTGCTAAGATGGAGCCTGGGGTTGCAAGCATATGATATGTCAGTGCAGCACCGCAGTGGGAGTAGCAATACAAATGCAGATGGGCTCTCAAGACAGGGAATGGGGTAGGTATACTCAGATAGGCCTGACCCTCTCAAGCAGCATTTCTCAAGGGTCACTTGAAAAACTAGCTTGATTTCTCCGGGGATGTGAAGACTGGTAGAGATGGGGGAAGGCTACTAGCATAGTCAAATAGAATTTGGTACATAATTCTGTCATTTGTAAATATGAATGTTGAATTACAGGCTTGTTTTCTTAAATGAAAGAATATGCTGTGAAATTTTGAACTCAAAACAATATAGCAACATTGCCCTCTGCTGTAAAGCACGCTAAGTCAAGCATTTCCTGTCTGTCCTTTGAAATTGAAATTATTTCATGACTGTCTTTGATGTTTAAAATTCGGCTCCGGCTGGGCTAGATGAAGGCTTCCTGCCTATTGTTTTAAGGCTAAAGTTAATGACCAGAATTTACATGTGGAATGTCCTTTATTGCTCCGGTTCCTGCCTAGGTGTAAAAAAATGTAAATGCAGTTTCTGTCAGCCTGGGAACACCAGGAAAGTGTAAAAAAATGATGTAACAGGAATCAGGACTGCAATAGCAATTTAAACAGAGAAAATCAGAAGGCATTAAGCATTATTGTCTTGATCATCCAACTCACAGCACAGTCTTGCTCATATGTAAGTTATCCTAGACTTGTGTTTTCTTTTAGAAATATCTAGGAACTAGAAAGATTAGACTAAGTGTTTTTCTGTGATGTCAGAACTGTACTACTGATTTATTTTAAGTATTTCTGTGTGATCTCTGAACTCTTGACTAGCACTTTGTAGTAGAAAGTATTGTCTTGTGTTTTTAATTATTTATTATTAAATATTTTAAACCCTTTTAACTGTGGCTGTTTTGTGTAGAGATAATTTAAGCTCTAGAGTACATTGCATATTTATAGAGTTTACTGTCCAAGTCACTCTAAATAAGCCTTGACTGTTTAGTCACAACTACCAATTGGATACTAATATTGCACAGTAGTAATTGCATATCCTTTTAAGGGCCTTTGAGTAGCTGATAAGTATTAGTGGGTGGTGGCAAGTGGAACTACCATATAGTCTGGGAGAAAGGGGCACAGCTGAAGAAACTGTGGGAGCCTTTCCCAGGAGTGTCTGTGTGGTTGTATAAACTCTTATCTCAAAGTGCATGTGTGTGTGTCAGCTACATGGGCAGGGACATGAAGCACTGGTTGGACAGAGAGGGTGCTAGAGGTTTTAGCTTGCCCACTAAGCTGAGTTCTGGACCCTATAGCTGTGCCAGTGTGGAGTCTTATTGAGGACCTGGAGAGCAAGGGAGCGACCAGCCCTGGACTGACTGTGATCTCTCTTTGCTCTTAAGGGAAATTGCACTTTACTGTGTGTATTTATTATCCTTTCCACAGATATGAGATGCCCTCTCTGGTGTTAGTGGTGAGGATTGACGCTCCTTGATTGCTGGGCCAGAGTACAGGCATCATGTATTAATTATCATGGAGCTGCTCAACACACATATATGTGAGCTACACACAGTTGACTGTACACAGTGTAGATCTTTGACAGGGAGCTCATGACTGTTAAACTTGGTGGACATTTTTGTGGCAGTCACCAAGGACCTTGGTGAGGGGATATCAGGGTGTACAAACCCCTGGACTGAGCCATGCTGTCTGACTATATTCCCCACTCTGGATGAGTGGACATCAGGACGTACAACCCC
Source organism: Protopterus annectens (assembly GCF_019279795.1). Lineage (NCBI taxonomy): Eukaryota > Metazoa > Chordata > Ceratodontiformes > Protopteridae > Protopterus > Protopterus annectens. The sequence continues at coordinate 733,066,878 of NC_056744.1, forward strand.
CCAGACTGAGCCAAGCTGTCTGACTATATTCCCCACTCAGGCATAGTTTACAAGGCACCCAGTTAGGCATCCACTGTACTATCATTGTAGGGGTCACATTGTGGCTCTTTGATGGCACACATACTCAGCATAGGGACATCTGCCTTCAATAGCTTATCTGTAAGCAGCAGTGTTCAGCAGGCTCGGTCCTGGGTTGTCTACTGCTTGGAATCCATTTAACCATGATACAATTGAATACTGACTGTCTGTGGCTAACAATGTGGCTGATGCCTGCAAACTGTGAGCACTTGTGGAGTCTGTGTGTAATGTCAATATCTTACAAGAGGGTATTGCTGAGCAAATGTCTGTTGACATAGTAATGGCCATAAACTCCATGTACACACACACACACACACACACACACATATATATATATATATATATATATATATATATATATATATATATATATATATATATAGTATCATTTCCCTCACTAAAACTTATAAAACGTATGTACCTGGTAAGTAGCACATCAGTTGCAACATGTGATGTATATACTCAGGGGTGAAAGAACTGGGCACACTGACCTGGCCACAGAGATTTGCACCTAATGTTCCTGAGATCACCATGTCTCCCCAGTGGTATGACAGGAATCATTTGTCATAGCTGAGGGCACAATCACCCATAATTGACATTCTCATAACCTCCATATACTCTTCCCTCAACATGCCAATATCTGAGTGCAAGGGCCATTTGGTAATGGACCTTTTCAAGCAGTACTGGCACTTGCACACAACAGTATTGTCCCTCACAAGGGAAGTTCACGTCTTCAGCATGTGTTCAATGGGAGTTGTCTGAAATGAGTGTCATTGTAGTCTTTGGCATATAGACTATGCAGATGTGACCTTTGCCTTGCATACAGGGCAATGAGTGACCATGCTTGATTGTAAATGTTGCATATTTGTAGGTGGCATAGTACATGGATTAATCACTCTAAGGATATTAACCTAGTATGTGACATTAGTAATACATGCTGGTGGGAGAGATTTGTCTAGCAAATATTTACCCACCTTTGAAACAGAGCCCTGGTTAATGGTAAGCAGAGCACCTCAGTGCACCTCAGCACATGCCATCTGTATGACTGGCTGGGCGACCATCATTTCAACACAGGGCTTCTGCCTGTGTCCCTCTTAGACTGGGGCAGTATGTGCTGATCATGTAAATAAGGGTATTCAGTTGTCTATGACTGTGATGGCTGTATGGCCATTATGCTAGTGATGTTCAAACATCCTATGGTTCCATAAACTGATGTAAATTGCTCTAACAGCCACACACAGAAATGTGGCTACATTGAGGATAGCACCACTTCCAATTACTGCTTACAGGACATGGCACGGCACACACATAGTGCAAGTTGGCTGTATGTAGATTAGAGCACTTACCTATGTAATGGTACACACTACAGATCACAGTACATGATGCATGCAACAAACATCATGTCTGATAGTACTATTGGTTTAGGACATATTATGCTTGATGACATCAGCAGACTTAGTTGTAGTCAGGTATTTGGGGGGCCACATCACCTGCTACAAAGAAAATTCTGCAAAACCCTACCTCTTTCTATGTTACTGAGGTGATCATATTTATACCATATGGACACACACATGCACCAAGTGGCCTGCAGTGAGATCAGAGCCCTTACCTATCTAGTCTTATACACTACAGATCACAATACTTATCGCATGCACTATGGCTTAAGTCAGATGCTACAATGAGACTGGTAGTCTTAAGGTACATGACATCATCAGGCCTTGTAGAATAGGGCAGATTGGAAACCAGCAGCAACTTACAGGGCTAAAACGTGCATGACCATTGCAGTTTGATAGCCAATGAGGGATTCGCAGTTGTTTGGCAGGGGGATACACACACACGCATACACACACACACACACACACACACACACACACACACACACACACACACACACACACACATATATAACTATATATATAACTATATATATATATATATATATACCTCTCTCTCTCTCTCTCTATATATATATATATATATATATATATAGTTATATATCTGTTTGAGAATACATAGAGATAGATATACTATGTATATGAGAGAGAGATATTGACAGATGGATATGTATAAATATATGTATGTATATATATAAACATATGTATACATGACAAGTCATTTTGATCAAGGGGCAACAGGATTGCCCTTATTTTAACTAACTGTATGGGCATGCCTAGTGGAACTATCAGTACTTATAAAGTGGCTTCAGGCCACACCTACCTGTACTCCAGTCCAGGATTTTGTGTGTTACAGACATCTGTCCCTATTTCTGCAGTACTGCACTTCACCCAAAATGTCCATGGCATTCTCCAGCTGCCCAGAGGACCATAGTGTGTAGCGTAGCACATACTGTGAACATATGTGCACATGTGGCTGGAGAGTACTGCAGCCAAAACACACACTCTATGATCTTTCTAGTTTCTATATGTGCAACATTATTGGTATTCTTTGTTTTGTGTGTGTGTGTGTGTGTGTGTGTGTGTGTGTGTGTGTGTGTGTGTGTGTGTGTGTGTGTGTGTGTGCATGTATGCAGATTTTATCAGATATGTACTTTTATCACACTTTTTATCTGGGTTCCACTGCTCAACCTTGCATCCTAGCCATCCTATAACATGGCTTAGACCATATATCCAGGATGATGAATATGCAGTACTAGGCTATGAAATCTTCAGATGGGACAGCTAAGGTAAATGATCTGGTAGAGTGGTGATATTTGCATAATGAAGATTCAAGATCTGACTGTCTACCATGTGTAGCCTCCATCAGACACTGGAAGAGAAGCTTTACATGTAGCACTTACTACTTGAAACACTATGCAACTCTATGTCAGATGTGTATACCTTAAATTCACAGGAACAAAGCAAATATTCACAGAAACCATATCATAGGAATTGTAGGAATTATTGGAAATGCAAGGTTATTCAAACAGAGGCCATGTGTGCCTTGCCGATAACCGCCTTCAGACTCTAAAACCTGATGGGCCCTCAGACTCTACCAAACTTTTCAAGGAAGGCAAGGCTTGTATTTTAGGGCACAATCCATTTGTCTAAGCTATGTTTGAAGGATGACATGAAGTCACATTGCTTGACATGCAAGGGAGTCTATTTCAGAGCAAGGGGAGGCAGTGGGTAATGAACCTATCTCTATCATCAACCTAATCTATCTCAGGGGTGGGGAGTTGGTATAATGGTAAAAGTGCTTACTTCACATACACAAGATAGAAGGTCTGATTCTCACCATTGGGGAAAACTGGCTAGACTTAAAATGCCCATAAGGGCAGGTAGCCTACTACTTAACTATAAACCTATATTTCTTTTTATTTATTATGTGAAATAAATTGAGATATCTTGTTCTAGTGTTGGCCACTCTATTTGCTACATCAAAAAAGATGAGATTTTGAATAATAGGGTTTCTGCTGGCATAAACAGAAAGACACGAGGATATAGTTACAGACTATTGCTGGTGGTTGAGTTGCTCAAATACAATAATTTAATGTCACTGTAAGTTTTACCACAATGTATTGCATTGTGTATTACAGTGTATTGTACACCTTTCAGTGTTTTTCATTTTGTTTTCATTGCAGTTTGACTGTGAAATTGTAATTTTGGGGGGAATTACCCCCCACATTAAGGGATGCAGGGCACTTGCCCCCTGCAAAAAGTATTTGTGTTTTTTTAAGTTTTTTGGCTCATGCTCGCAGGGTTTATGGCTCATGCTCATGCCAAAAAATGACAGTCAACAGCTCTTAGGTAAACCATGCCTGGTATCCCATCAAGAGCCTATGCAACATGAAGTATAGGGTAAGGGACAGTGAGTTCAACCTTTTCTGATGATTAAACTTTATTTTTGAGGCTTGATATCTTTTGTGTTAGGAATCTCTATTTTTTGTTTGAGGTTTATTGCTGTGTTTAATAAGATATATGTCAAAGGGTGGATTTTATTATATAGTGGGTCTAACCAGGGAAGAATACAGGAGAACAATAACTTCCTTGGTTTTAGATGAGATCCACTTTGTGATTAATTGTGGGATAGAGAAGAATTTTTTCCGTAAAGTTGGTACATGGTTTCATAGCTTAATTTCATAGTTTCTTACTAGGTTATTGAACATGAAGGATCTTTAGAAGCATAGCCATGCATTCCCGTGAAGTTGTTTAGCCCTTGTAATTTAAATATGAGTAACCCATGGCGGGCAGAAAATTTTCAAGCTATCCCTTTCCATAAGGGACAAAGGTGTTACTCCAAGGATAAATTTGTGGTTTCATATCCATTTATTCAGATAAAGTTTTGAACAAAGTAAGAGAAGTACTTTATTATATGTACAGAAGAAGACAATTCCAAAGATGTGGAATTCTCTGTGATACATATCTATCCCTCCAACATGTTCTAATTATGTTGTAGGAGAGATTAAGATTTCTTCAGCAGGTGTTTATGTCACCAGTGGAATTGCAGATCTGCAGTAGGTTTGAGAGTTTGGGATCTGTTGAGGTTCTGTATGCATGGCAGATGTCACCTCCCAGCAACCTGTATGAAACCAAGAATAGGGATAAGAATTTGAGATGATCAGTGTAGCTCTTATTATATAGACTCTTTATTTTCTTGGTGAGAAAAAATGCTGTGGGAGTTCAAGTTATGCCAATAGTTTGGACAAGTACATGCCAAAATAGACATTATACTCATGGACCCAACTCCATTTGGTGTCATCAAGGGCAGTTCATGCCCACTTAACCTGGTGGACTTCTTTGAGAAGGTCAGCAAAGCAATGGATGAAGGCAAAACAGTTTACACTGCCTACCTTGACCTGGCCAAAGTATTCAACACAATAATACCCTACTTGGGCATTGTTGTCAAACTTAAGAGGTTACCAAAACCAATGAAGTGGAAAACACAAGCAACTCCAAAAATATTCTAGTAATATGGACATCTCAAAGCCAACTCCTTTTAAATTTATTTGTATTTGTTAGCACTTTCATTCACTTCAGATAAGATGAACCCTTATGCTATCCAGTAGACAGCCAGCTTGCTCACAGACAGGATCCAGGAAGTTAGAATTAGGGAGTCCACCTCTACAAAGAGGCCAGTCACTAGTGAAGTCCTTTAGAGATTGGTCCTGGGACTGCTCATTTTTGGCATCTACTTCTCTAAATTCAATGCCAATGTCTAGGGCCTCTGGCTATCCAAATTTGCAGATGATACCAAAGTTCTCGAGGAAGAGCTGACACACATAAATAACTGGTCTCAGAGGCATGGACTAAAACTAAATGCCTAGAAATGCATAATAGTATCCTTCAGGAAGTTGTCCACTCCCAATAACTATCATATTGACAACACACCCCTAACAGTTAGCCCAGTAGTCAAGGACTTGGGGACACACATAGACAGTAATTTAGCCTTTGACCATCATATGTCTACAGTAGTGAGGAAATCATTCTATGTTGTGCAATTTATAAACAAAGGTATGGTAATTTGGCATTCATCAGACATGTCATTGAGTGCAATGTTCCCTTTGGTATGTACCTACCCAGGTACATCCAACAATTGGAATGTCCAAAGAGGTTCCTTACTCAAAAGTATACAGGACATAAGTAACATGTCCTATGCAGACTACCTTAAAGCCCTATCCCTGTTTTTTTGTTTCCTACAGACTGTTGGAGGGAGATCTATGTCTGGCATACAAGGCACTGTCAGACTCTTCCCTGATGGACTCCCTGCATATCCACAAAACAAACAGCACCAGAATTACCTGTTCTGAAGATTTGCCTGTGATATAAATAGGATCTGCTGGTGAGACAGATAGGTATGTCAGAGACTACCCCTTATCTGGAATAGGCTCCCAAGCCATATGAAATAGAGCTCCTCCCTAACCCATTTCAAGTGTAATTTGGACAGTTGGATGGGGATCAGGAAATTCATCCCTGACTTGGCACCTATGCCTGTAATGGACACAGGCAGCCTGTAAATGGTTCATTTCCCTGGCCCTTGCTTACACTTATCAAGTGTGCAAGAACTTTTCATATATATGGGATGCATAACATGGCTTAAAAAGGCCCCAGTGGTCATTTGCCTAGTACACTACTATGAACCTATGACTCTATTAAGTCATATGCACTGCCAATGATTTGTGAAAAAGTATCATGACTCACCTTTTACCACTCCTGGGCATGTGATCTGTGATGGCAGTATGATAATAACATATTTTACATTTCTTAGCTTCTTGTACTTTTAGCTTTGTTTCCTGCAAACATGCAATATGAATCTTATTCCCTTTCCAACACTGTAGGATCCTGGCTCATCTAATAGGACGTGAACTTCCACCAATATTCCAAGAATTGAAGTTTATCTTTTCTATAGGTGTCTTCTGGAAGGGTCATAGGAAATTGCTATTCAGTTCCTATTCATGACAGAACTCTGCCATAAAAGGGTAATGGAAGGAAACACATAGCCAGGGACTTCCCTGAGGATAGAAATTGAAGACTCCTTTGGGCACCCAAGAGTGCCTACATCTAGAAATGAGACCCTTGTTGCTATTCAGGTAGAGATGGACTTGAGTGGGTAGTTATAATACCCTGGGACTCCCCAATCTCGGATAGAAGATAAGTTCCACAGGTTCTCATAATAAGTGATGAACTTTACAATTATATGCATTCCACAACACAAAAAATAGTAAGACTCACCTTGTAGGTAAACAGATCCCACCTGGGAATACCCCTATCATTGTATCTATAATGTGGAGATTTAAAACAAACATTATATAACCACTTATCCCTCTAATAGAAGGGAATACAGTGGAAGAGGAACAACCCACCACCTGCACCAGTATATGTATAATGAATAAATATTTACTAATGTACATTAAATATTATAATTGGTAATATGATTAATATTGTAATCCTCACCCCGGATCATCTCCATACCACCTCCTCTAGTGATAGAAAGGGAATAGGAGATGAATTGAAACAGAAGAGCATTAAAATCAAACCATTCCAATATCAGCGACTGACCTTTAAACATGCTCTAGTTACTTGTCTATCCTCTCCAAAAAGCAGGGGTAAGAGCAAATGTTTACAAACAATGCTAAGCACTGGTAAATATAAATGTTAACATTAATACAGAACCTGCCAACAGTTCAATTGTCGAGAACATAAAGAAAAAATATGAGGGGACATTAAAGAAATGAATAAAAATGATGAGAGTCCCAGTATGACATGCCCATCAAGAAAATAAAAACAGTAAATATTATGAATCATAATGCTCTCATGTTATTCTGCCCTCTAAGGCATTTTTATCCAGTCTGTTGAATCCCTCTGCTGACCAACAGGTTTCATCCGCTAAGTCTGATGATCCAGAAAAGATGTCAGACCATGATTTCTCATTGACAGAATGTGGAGGTGAGTGTGAGGTACATCCATGTGTGGAACCCTCCAAATATGATGACCCAGCATCCACAAATTCAGTTACTAGTTCCTGCCAGGTTTTGACATCAATTCCTTTCAAACCATCTTGGTCCCTGAGGTCTGCTCCCTCTTTTTACAATGGTTTCCTCTGAGAGACATCCTTTTTTGCCTTGGTAGTGCAGGTCTAGGGACTGTAACATTCTTCCTGTACTGCTTCTTGGCAGACACTGCCTGGTATGAGGGGGATCTGGATTGCTTTGGATGACCCTGTGAGGGAGATTTTGTAGGAGAATAAGGCCTTTGGCATTTTCTCCTGGCCATCTCCCATTCCATCTCCTTTTCTGACCAGTATCCTTCACCTTCATCATAATCCTTATTACCTGTTTGGCAATTGGCTTTCTGTTGAAAGGTCTGGCCTTTTGCTGGTCATGGAAAAAAATTCAAGCACAATCCTTCTCAGTGGCTAGAATACATGGATAGATCAAAGACATAGAATAACCCATGTTCGAAATTTTCCTTTTGATTGGCAACAGAGCTTGATGAAGCTGATTTAATTTCTTGGAATAATCTGATATAAAATGTATCACATAGGATTTCCAAAGCACTGCTTTATTTTTGCGACTAGAATCTACCAGTGTCTCAGTTGAGGTAAAAGCAATCAAAACGTAGGACGAATATTTTACCCTTACTCCATGGCCCCACTGGATTTACTGTCTCCATGGAATTAAATTGGAAGTCTGGAAAATGAATCACTTTAAAAAATATTTATTCAAAAAAGAATGCAGATCCCTGTCTGAGATATCCCCTGGCACTCCTAGTGCTCTCATGTTAATGCATTGTGCTCTATTTTCTAAATCATCTTTTTTTCCTTTCCTGTCGAGCCAGTTGTTTTTCCATACTTTGATGGCTGTTAAGTAGCCCTGCCACCTCTTTCTGCATTGCTTGCATGGAATTGCTTAGTGTTGCCATTTCCTCCTCCAGATTATCTAATTTAGTTGTCTGCATTGTGTGATGGGCCTCCAACTCTGTGCCCAACGGCATGAGCCATTCAAAGAGCAGCACTAGGGGATCCTCTTTGGAGGCCAATTTAAACTACTCTAACACAGCCACTGCTGAGTTGGATTTTTCAACAGAAAAATAAATTTTCTTTAACCTCACAAGAGCCCTCAGATACTGAAAATTTAACTAAAGACCCAAGACATACAGTAGAGAAATTGTCTGGGCATGCCCCCCACCTCTACAAAACCAGAAATTCCTCAGATTCAGCATTCTAATGCTAAAATTCTGGATTTTCCCCTGGCTGCTGTCCGCTTGTGGTCCCAGCATCTCTGACCTTGTACCCTGCTCTCCAACTTGCTGATCCTGCACTAGTCTCTAGAATCTATCCACCTGGTGATAAAGGACCCCTTCCAAATACCAACGGTCTCATCATACTGCCTTCTATTCTCTGTATCCTCACACTAAAGGAAGCAAGAAAGTATGTGGTGTCCTAAAACCTGTTAGTAAAGCTTATAATTGTAATTACTGCTTCTGAGGTTATAGAGCATGCCCCCAACCTAGACAGCCAGCAGCCTTTACCCACTATCTACCCTGTAAACCACCTAACATTTACTTCCATCATTGTAACCCCCCTTCTTTAACCTTTAGTATATCTTTCCTTAGTCCTAGACCAGCTAGCTCCCATATAGAATTGCCTTGTTATAGACTTTCTCTCCACTAGGTAGCACCCTTCTCCAGTCCTTCCTATCTCATGCTTATCCCATCTTATACTATCACTGAATTACATTCTGAAGACTTTTATTTGATCTCAACACTATCATACTTCACCCTGGATTTTAACTGTCAACACCTACCTATCCTCCTACACTTCACTACCATTGTAGTACTTATCTCTGTACTTACCCTCACCTAACTTATCTCTGTACTTACCCTCTCCTAACTTACCTTCAGTAGTCAGCGTTTTGCTGATTGTTTTTCTTTAACTGCTCCTTCACTTGTCTCTACCCACTCCATTCGCCCTGCGGGCTCACTCCGCTCCCCTACCCTACCTCAAATTCCCCCCCACCCCCAGTGCTCCTACCCTTATACTATATAACCACACCCTCTTTCCCTAAGTATCCAATCATCAGCTAACCACTCCCTATTCCTAGTGAACCACCCTCAAGAATCAACTGTAAAAGGCTACTACAACTATTCCCTCTTTCTCTAACTACTCCCTACCACTTCCCCATAACCCCCTCACCTTTCTCCATACACACTTATTACTCTTTCTTACCTCCTATATTCCACCTTGCAACTAAATCATCCCAATGTCTAAACTCCCTACCCCAGCATATTTAAAGCTGCTACTTCTAGTCATACTTCTACCCTCTCTTACAGCAGCCTACCTCCTTACCTCCTACGAACACCCATTACATTTACAATTTCTCTACCCTATAAGCAAACTGCTACACCATCACTAATTATCTCCAGTATCCATGCAAACATAACTTCTACACACAACTACCTACTAGCAAAATATCATAGATTAGCCCATATTAGGTATACCTATCTAAAAGCTAAGAAGTCTCTAAACATGTTCAGTAAGTTCCCAAATCCTAGATATGGAATACAAGTCCACTCATTAAAAGATGGAGATATTCACCCAAACCCAGGCCCAACAAATACTCCTACCACTCAACCTCAAAACTTCAATCCCTCAACAAAACTTACTCTTACCAAACCTCTTAATTCTCTCTTTATAGCACACCTCAATATACGTAGTATAAATAACAAAGTTGCACACCTCCATGCTCTCTTAGAAGTACACTCCTTTGACATTCTATGTTTGACAGAAACTTGGTTAAAATCCAAGACTAAAGACAATGAAGTCATCCTGCCTGGATATAATATCATAAGACAAGACCGTATAGCTAGAAAGGGAGGTGGGGTAGCTATCTTGTATAAAGCAGAATTTCAAGTCACTGTATCTGAGTACAAACCACCTCAAGACACTAACGCTGAAATCCTAATTTGTAAACTTCAGCTCAATACAAGCAAATCCATATATATCATCTGTATTTATCTTCCCCCTGGCAATAACAACAACACCCTAGAAGATATCCTTTCTGCCTATCTCAAAACTTCCCACAAGAAACTATAGTCCTAGGTGACTTTAATACTGATTGGAAGTCTTGCAGCACTGAATGCCCTACTAACCATATCAACCTATTTGGTTTCTCTCAAACCATCACCTCCCCTACTAGAATAAATAAACCCAGTAAGAAAGAAAGTACCTTAGATTGGATACTCATAAACAATCATCTCCAACCATATGAAGTAGGGACCCTCCCAGATGATGTAAGTAATCACTCACTCACCTATATTATCAGGCATAAGACCAATATACCCTCCCCAACCACTTTCAAGACAACTCGAACCAATAAAAACTTTAACCCTGATCTCTTCCAAAGAGAACTTAGGGCATGTGATTGGTCTCCCACTAAATACCTCCCTCTTGAGGAAGCCGTAAGATACTTTAATTCTAAATTCCTAGAAATTATTGACCACCATGCACCAACCCGATCTATCAGAATTAGGACTAAACCTGCCCCATGGCTTTCTAGAGAAACCAAGCAAAAAATCATACTTAGAAATAAAGTCTGGGCCAAATGGCGTACCACTAAAAACCCTGTAGATCAACAATTTAGACAGCTGAGAAATAACACAAAAAAAGCTATACTCTCAGACAAAAGGAACTTTTACTTACAACTCCAGCAAACTCACCAAAAGAAACCACAAAAGTTTTGGGCAGCCATTAACAAACTACTCCACCCAGGTAAATCCATTACACCAACCCCCCAAAGCTCTGACCATCCTAAGCAAACTGCCAATACCTTCAATACTTTTTTCACAGAGGCCGATCAAACGCTTGCAAATCAGCTATCACCTAATAGCTCAACTCTAACAACCTCTAATACTAGACCTCTCCCTCCTTTTCTCTTGCAGCCGGTACCTACATCACCAATTCTCACCATAATCCAAAAACATAAACCATCCACTCCCTCAGCTGACCAACTACCTGCAGAATATCTGCAAAAAGCTGCCATAGCCTATCCCATTTCCATCCTGATTAACAGAACCATAAGCGAAGGACAAATACCAGCTATCTAGAAAATCTCCCACATTACCCCCCTACATAAAGGTGGCAACTCTTACGAATTTTCTAACTACCGACCAATAGCCTTACTCTCACCTTTGGCAAAAATTATGGAAAGATGCATCCGTAGTCAACTACTTGACCACGTAATCCAAAATAACCTACTTTCCAAGTGTCAACATGGATTTAGGCCATTCCACAGTACTACCACTGCCCTTTTATCCTTTACTGACTGCATTAACAAAAACCGCAATAACAACAGGCTTTCCTCTGCACTATTTATTGATCTTTCAAAAGCATTTGATATGGTTAACCACCAGATACTTATAAATATCCTCAAATCCCTTTCACTAGATGCACTGGCTATAAAATGGTTCCAGTCCTACTTAGAAAATAGACAACAGGCAGTGCTATGGGATAATAATCTATCTACCCACCTCCCCATTACCCTTGGTGTCCCTCAAGGCTCCATACTGGGACCTCTCCTATTTTCACTTTTCATTAATGACCTTCACTTAGTAATTCCTCAGGCTACTTGTATACAGTATGCAGATGATTCCACACTAATTTGCTCAGCCACATCTTCATCCGAACTGCAGTCCCTAACCCAAAAAGTGTTTAATACAGTAGAACAATGGTTTACACAACATTGCCTCCTTCTGAACCCCCAAAAAACTAAACTCTTGCTCTTTACTCCCACACGTAAGTCTTCTCCAATAGAGTTCACAGTCATATCTAATAATGGTACTCTAATATCTTCTAACCCTACTACCAAACTTCTTGGAATAACAATTGACAACAATCTCAATTTTGACACCCATATCAACAACACAATTAAAACTGTAAATAGAAAACTTGGCTCTCTCTATAAGATCAGACCTTTCCTTACTCCAGCAGCTAGAATAACTATTGCCCACACTCATCTAATGTCTACATTCCTCTATGCCTCACCTATATATACTAATCTATCAAAAAATAACCTCCACAAAATGGTAACCTCCTACAACAACATTGCCAAATTTTCTACTGGAAATCCTTTTAGAACTCGCCACTGCACTAATCTAAAACAGCTAGGATGGCTTGAGCTACAAAATCAGCTTAAATTTCACCAACTTACCATTGCCCACAAGATCCTTTACCTACCAACCAATACTCCAATACTTTCTACCCTCATTACCTCATATAACAATCTTAATACCTTACGTTCATCAAATAAACTACTTGTCAGTATATGTAAATCCAACAACATGGCCGGTGACTGTCTATTCCCTAATACTGCTGGAAAATCCTGGAACCTACTTCCCAGTGAACTTGCATCACTGTCCTCTTTATCACTTTTCAAAAATAAACTGAAACCTTACCTTAGAACACACTGGTTATGCCCCCGTTCTAAACCTGATTAACCTGTCCCTATTTACTGGGTTCTGTTTACCTGCTAATCTCTCAGTACTAACTCCAATCTTCCTTTATAATATATTCAACTTTAGACTTGCTACGTTTAACTGACCTGTCCTGTTGATATTTTCTTAACTTTAGATTTTTATTTAGTTTCTTTATTTACCTGGCCTTGTCTTGTTGAGATTTTCTTTGTATATGTGATAAGTTTGTTAGATAGTTATGTAATTGAGCGTCCACCCTTTGTTAATGTATTGTACTAGCATTTTTTTCTGTTACTAAATTCTCTTGGAGCTTATCTCCCTGGGCCTCTACTGAAAATGGACATATATCCAGTTAGACTAGCCCGGTCAACAAATGTAAAATAAATAAATAATAAAATAAAATAAAATAATATCAACCAACTACTGACTGAGAAGTGCTATGGAGATAATTGCAACCACATTTCAGTTAAGAATCCACATACAGTGTACCTTTTACTTAACTCAGATGTTGAGTTAATATGTTCACATGTATGTCATTATTGCAGTTACTAATGTACTGCATTTCAGTTTACAGATATATCATGAACAAACAGGAGGCTGAAATATATATTAATGTGTCAGGTTTGCTGATGTATCATTAAAATTGTGCTGTATAACAACATGCTTACTGATATACTATTTTATGTTTACCAATGTATCACAAACAATTGCCATGTATAGCCACATACTTATTAATGTACTGTGTCAAATTAACCAATGTATCACAAACAACTGGCATGTGTGGCAACATACTTAAAAAGTGCACTGTCTGGTTTACAAGCATATCACAAACAACGTCCTATATAAGAACATACATCCTAATGTAGTGCGTCAAGTATACAGATGTGTCACAAGCAATGTGCTATATAACAGCATGTTTATTAAAGTACAGTGCCAGTGTACAACAGGCAATGTGTGATTTGCCAATGTATCCCAAACAGTTTACTCTATAACAGTATGTATACTAATATAATGTGTCAGGTTTATCAATACATTACAGACAATGCACTGCATAACAACATGTTAACATATTGTTAACATTACCAATGCATCACAAACGATACTCTGTATAACAACACAGATACTAATGCTCTGTCAGATTAACCAATGTGTCACAAACAATGTCTTCTTGGCTGAAGAGCCCTTAACTATGCAAAGTCATCTATAGTTGATTTCAGACCCTGTCTCTGTTCAATAGCTTTACACTGTCCACTCAGTGTCTCCCTTTTTGTGGCATACCACAATATATTCCTTTGCTTGGTGGGTTCTGCCTCATTTGGTGGAGAAGACTTACAGGTATCTTAGGCTTTAGGGCCACACAATGGTGGATGGTGTGGACATATAACATCTTCATACTGTGGCCAGCTGGTGGGTTCCAATGAGTAATGGTAAATTTGACGCACCCCCTTAATGACATGTCAGCTTATGTGGAACATTGTTTTGGAGTTCCATTATTCACCTATGCAGTAATACAAGTCTAAGTCCTTCTCTCACTCATCGTGTTCAGCAGTTCCTGATCTCCTGTTTGTCCAGTCTATACCAATGTCAGGCAATGACAAGAGTTCCAACATGTCATCTTCCTCTGCATCTTCCCTGAGAGATGACCAGACTGTGACCTCATCATTCCTTCACCTCCTGTGCCACCTTCTCCAGCGCCTAGCTGCTAGTGCAATGTGGTCTGTCTGGGACAGAGTTAAAGCTTCATCCTTCTAAGCTATGGACCATGCACACATAGCATTTTTTACTTCTTGTCCTCCCCTTACACACACATACACACACACACACACACACACACACACACACACACACACACACACACACACACACACACACGCACACACAGGCACACACACGCACACACACACACACACACATGAAAATGTACAGACACACTGACAGAAACACACACACACACACATACATGAACATGTACATGTACATAGACACACTCACAAACACACATACACGTACACACACACACACACACACACACACACACACACACACACACACACACACACACACACACACACACACACACACACACACACACACACACACAGAGTCTCCTACTTACTTCCCAGGATAGCACCTATTGCCATGATCAAGATCATCTGTATTTAAAAAAACAAAGTCCCATTTTCCTACAGCTATTTATGCCTGTTTTTTTTATCTTTTTCTAATGGAAATACAATTATCTGACATTTTAGTATACTTTATTTTGTCTCTTTATTCAGTTGTTGACTGCTTTCCAGTAAAACAGGTATCGCTGCCAACCAGTCTCTAGGCCTCTAACAAAATAAAAATATCAGTCAGCTTCAGGCTTTCCATGTCTGAATTTGTAAAGATTTATTTTTTTTACTCAAGTCAAGTACAGCCATGAGCTAAACCAGTACTGTTTGAGTGTGGTAGTGGGTTATGTTTGGCACCAAAATTCTCCTTCAGAAGAATGGCTGCAATGTCATTGAGTCTGACGTTTCTGTGAACCACAACAGACTGCTCTCTGCAGTCTTATTATTTTACATACTCACAATCAATAAGTCATTAAACTATGCAACTCTGTATCCAATATGGTTATAAGCTTGGTATATTTAATTCTGATTATATTGCTACAAAAATACTTCAACCGTTAAGTTTCATCATGTTTTAAAATGATGCTACCAAAACATGAATTCTTCATTTTCTCATATCAATGTCCTTCCTAGTCCACAGGCTAGCTCTAACAGAGAGCTCTTATTAAATGATTTTGTGGTTTACCTAAAATATGTGGTCTAACACAATAAATGATATGTTATGTAAACCACTGAAGTGCTTAGTTTCTTTCAGTAAGTAAACTTGGATTGTTTTTATTAATGTTTGGTGTCTTCATTTTTCTTCCATCTGGTTTTGCTTCTGTCTTTTCTTTTATGTTTCCTTAGGAATGTTACTGAACTGGAACAGGAATGCATCAGAAATATCCAGTAATAGATAGTCACTGTTCCCTGTGACCTTTATTGCTTTGAACTTCTTAAAGGCCATTAAACTGACAATTTGAGCCCTTCTCTTGCTTGTATAAAACAAATATCATGCTAAGTCAGAATAACATTTGCAGCTCATTTTGAACGACATTGATTATCCTTACTTATCTTGAATAATACTTAGAAATGGTGGCAGTGGCAGGCATACATGCATGTAATGCCACTTCCTGTGATTTATGAAACAACATCTTTAAAGTTTCTGCCATCCAATGTCACGAATCTGTAATTTCATCCATCCACAAAGTTAGAAATCCATACTTAAGTTTGAGAGCTCATTATTTTCAGCATATGATAAGTGTGTCAACCTTTTTTATTGTTTTTACATGGAGTATGTTTCCATACATCAATTGCTAAATTACAGATTCCTCCTGTGTCATTTGTAAAACAAAATGGTTTGTATTTTAATTTTGAAATACCTTTGCCTTAGTGGGCATAAAGACTGTACTCTTCACTTGTATGAATAAGAAAGTCTTTCTTCTCAATGGTTTATTAACTTCTTGCTGTGTGCCTCATGCCACATAATGTTACACCGCAATTTATAACAACATTTAAAAGCAGCACTGCACAACAGACATATTCACATTTTAGTAAACTGGTCTATCTTTTTGAAACAAAAATAGTTACATAAATTGTATCCTCCAATTCCTACATTTCTTTGTACCTCTTTTGTATTTAATTTTCACAACTGTTAAAATGGCAGTTTTTTTGTGATATAAAAAAATGAGACCACAATAAATAATTTCAAAACTTTTCCCACCTTTAATATGACCTATAACTTGTACAATTCAATTGAAAAATAAACAAATCTGTTAGGAGAAAAAATATATAAAAAAATAAAAATCTACAATACGCTAGTTGCATACGTGCGTACACCCTTACACTAATACTTTGTTTTGTGTGCACACCCTTAAACTAATGCTTTGTTGAAGCACCTTTTGATTTAATTATAGCATTCAGTCTTCCTGGGTACACATCTGCTATCAATTAAAGAGACTCTGATTAACCCCAAATAAAGTTAAGTTGTCCTAGTAGGATTTTCCTGACATTTACTCAGTTGCCTGCTACAACAAAAGCCATGGTTCACAGAGAGCTTACAAAGCATCAAATGGATCTCATTTTTGAAAGGTATCAGTCAGGAGAAGGGCACAAAAATATTTCCACAGCATTGGCTATACCATGGAACAAAGTGAAGACTGTCGTCAAAAAGTGGAGAAAATATGGGACAACAGTGATGTTGCAAAGAACTGGACTTCCCTCCAAAATTGATGAAATGACAAGAAGAAAACTGGTCACGGAGGATGCCAAGAGACCTACAGCAACACTGAAGGAGCTGCACAAATTTCTGGAAAGTACTGGTTGCGTACTACATGTGACAACACTCTTCCCTATTCTCCATATGTCTGGACTATGGGGTAGGGTTGCAAGACAGAAGCCTTTTCTTACACAGAAAAGCATCCAGGCCCAGCTAAAATTTGCAAAACAATATATCAATCTCCCAAAAGCATGTGGGAAAATGTGCTATGGTATGATGAGTCCAAGGTTGAACTTTCTGGCTACAATTCTAAAAGGTATGTTTGGCGCAAAAACAACACTTTACATCACCAAAAGAACACCGTCCCCACGGTGAAGCATGGTAGTGGCAGTATCATGCTTTGGGGTTGTTTTTCTTCACCTGGAACTGGGGCTTTTGCCAAGGTGGAGGGAATTATGAACAGTTCCAAATACCAGTCACTTTTGGCCCAAAACTTTCAGGCATCTGCTAGAAAGCTGAAGATGAAGAGGAATTTCACCTTTCAACATGACAATGACCCCAATCATACATCCAAATCAACAAAAGAATGCCTTCACCAGAGAAAATTAAAGTTTTGGAATGGCCCAGCCAGAACCTAGACCTAAATCCAATAGAAAATCTGTGGGGTGACCTGAAGAGGGCTGTGAACAAGAGATGCTCTCGCAATCTGATAGATTTGGAGCACTTTTGCAAGGAAGAGTGGGCAAATATTGCCAAGTCAAGATGTGCCATGCTGATAGACTCCTACCCAAGAAGACTGAATGCTGTAATTAAATCAAAAGGTGCTTCAACAAAGTATTAGTTTAAAGGTGTGCACACACAACAAAGTATTAGTTTAAGGGTGTGCACACTTATGCAACCAGCGTATTATACATTTTTTTATTTTTTTATATTTTTTTCCCCTAACAGATTTGTTTGTTTTTCAATTGAATTGTACAAGTTACAGGTCACATTAAAGGTGGGAAAAGTTTTGAAATGATTTACTGTGGTCTCATTTTTTTATATCTCAAAAACCTGGCATTTTACCAGGGATTGTAAACTTTTTAAATTCACTGTATGTACACACACACACACACACACACACAAATATATATATATATATATATATATATATATATATATATATATATATATATATATATATGTATTTATATATATATATATATCCTAGACCTAGTCATTGCCAACATGAGTGACCAGTGTTCCACACCTGAAGTCAACTCCTTGTTGGTCAGATCCGATCATAAGTGAATCACCCTAGATATCCGCATCCTGCTCCCCACCCACCATTAAGGAAACCATGATAAAAATTTCTCCAAAGCCAACTTCATGCTTCTTAAGACAGAAGAGGTGAACTTCATGACACCCATGCAGATGGACAATACAGTTATGACTGCTGAATTCTACACAAATGCACTCTATAATGAGTGCATGGATCGTGCTATCCCAAACAGAACCAAGACGCTATCCTCCAAAAAAAAGGAAGCCAATCTGGTGGTACCCTACCATAAACAAACTCTACAATAGAAGGAAGAAACTGTTGCAAAAGAGAGTAAAATCCCATGAGTGGAGGAGCTCCCTGGTCAGCCTCAGTAAGAATCTGAGATCCCTTATAAGTTCCTCCAAAGCTAGCTACGAATATAAAATCACCACTGATTCTAAGGGCAACCACAAAGCATTCTATAGCTATGTCAAGAATCTCAATGGCAACACCCAGATCTGCTCTGAATTACAGCACAACGGCACGAAAATTACAGAACCAACTGATATTGCCAACATCCTGGCAGATAGGTTCAGTGCTAACTTTACCCCCCTCTCACCCCCTAAAGGGCCCATATCTATATAGGAAGAATGCAGAGTCCCTGTAATCACATCTATGCAGGTAAAAGCTGCACTTTCTAAAACCAAAAACACAGCATCCATGGGACCGGACAACATCCCAGGCTGCGTTTTACACAAACTTCAGAATGAACTGGCTCCCCACCTGAGCACCATGTTCAATCATAGTCTCACATCAGGCTTTGTGCCCACTGAATGGCACACAGCAACAGTTATCCCACTCCAAAAAGGGGGAGTCACCACTGATCCTGGGAACTATTGCCCTATTAGCCTGACAAGCCCGGTCTGCAAGGCCATGGAATGTATCATCATGGAACTCATAAACAAAGACATTGGTAACTTCCAAACTCTGGACCCCACCCAGTTCTGGTTTTTGAAAGGCAGATCATGCCTTCTGAACCTGATCGACTTCTTTGAGGCAGCCGCCAAAGCCTTAGATGAGGGTAAGGTGGTTCACACAGCCTATCTTGACCTCGCCAAGGCTTTCAACACCATCCCCCATTCTGGAATTATAGCTAAACTCACTAAACTAGGCATAAATCCCTACATCACAAGATGGGTTGGCAACTGGCTCCCTGACAGAACCCACACTGTAAAAGTTGCACACTTCAAATATGACTTCAAACCAGTACAAGTGGAGTACCACAGGGTTCAGTCCTGGGTCCTCTCCTGTTTGGTATCTACTTCTCTGAAGTACAGGCTAACACAGAAGGCCTCTGGCTAACAAAGTTCACAGATGACTGCAAACTAGGAGCCATAGTCGAGTTCCCAAATGATGTGGACATCCTACAGAAGGGCCTCACTGAGACAGATGCCTGGTGTCAGAGGCATGGCCTCAAGCTCAATGCCAAAAAGTGCATTGTCATCCCCTTTGGTAAAAACTCTTTACCCATGAAGTACCACATAAACAGCAGTCTACTTAATGCCGAATGTGTTATAAGAGACCCTGGGACCCAGGTGGACAGTAGTCTCTCCTTTGATAATCACATCGCCACAGTAGCCAGGAAATCCTTCTATGTGGCACACCTCATCACAAAATGGTTCTCATCCAGGAAAAAAGAGGTCATTGTTCCCCTCTACTTGGCACTCATTAGACCCATTATAGAGTACAACACCCCTTTTGGAATGTACGTCACAAGACATCTGCAGCAGCTGGAAAGGCCACAGAAGTACCTCACAAAGAGGATTACTGGCCTTAAACAGATGCCTTACACTGATCATCTCAAAAAACTCCAGCTTTACTCTGTAGCATATCTCCTACTCCGAGGAGATCTCTGCCTAACATATAAAGCTATGTTAAACCCAGAGCTGTTGGACATGCTACACCTAAAGAAATCTCAGTCCCTCCGAGCTACATGCTCTAGGGACCTAAACCTTGTCACCACAATAAACAGGACATGCTGGAAGAATAGATTCCTGTCCCAGAGACTTCCTATACTCTGGAACAAGCTACCCATCTATGTCAACCAAAGTTCCTCATTAGCACTCTTCAAGAAAAATCTTGATGAGTGAATGGGAAATAGGAAATACACCCCAGGGATCACTTCTATGGATTTGCTTTACAGGGGCACAGAAAATTAACTTTCTTGGGTGGCTTAAGACAGGGAACCTTGTCGGCTAGGCTTACTTAGGCCCTTGGGCCGATAGCCTAGTACCTACCTATGAACCTATATATATATATATATATATATATATATATATATATATATATATATATATATATATGTATAAACAATATATGTATATATATATATATATATATATATATATATATATATATATATATATATATATATATATACCATATACACACACACACACACACACACACACACACACTTGTGTACTTAAATGTCAACTTGCATATAGTAGACTACATTTTTAAGAACTGTTTTTCAGCATTTAACAAATCACTGAATTATCACAATGGGTGCTAACATGGCACCTGCAAGAAAACAAAGAGGTGAGACCTACTCTCTAAAGGTCAGATTCATTAATGCCTACACTAAGAGTACACAAAGTGTACACAATCTGTATTCAAGAACATCTGAACCACATTTTTGTGCTTTGTAGTCACTCAGAAAGATTTACACTAAGTGTACATGTAGTCTACATTTTGTGGTAACATTTACAAATCCCCCTTGATATTTAAGGCTGCAAGGAAATCAGTAGGAAAACAAGGTATGAGTTATGCTTGTCAGAATGGTGAACACTTAGTATAGGCATTAATGAATCCCAGGGTAAGTGTTTATGTGTCAATGAATAGGGATCTGTTGAGAAACACACACCAAAACACACACACACACACACACACACACACACACACACACACACACACACACACACACACACACACATTACAGATATATGGGGCAGCAGTGTTTTTTTTTTTTCAAATTTTTCTTTTGTTCAGTTGCAAATTAGCTGACTGTCTTCACTGATTCACAGTTTGTTGAACATCCAGTCAGTGCAAGAATGTGCAATAGTGGAGTTACTGATTTTTCTTTGTCCCACTGTTCTGTGACCTTGGAGTTTATATATAAGTAGTGGGGGTGAGGAGGTTGCAAAGGGTATTGTTCCCCTGAAAAAAAAAGAAGAGAAACTTTTTTTTTAATGTATACTTGCTTAATGTGCATTTTAGGAAGCCACAGTGGCGCAGCGGTAACATTGTCACCTCACAGCAAGAAGTTCTCCCATTTGATTCTCGGCTGGAGCGCCTTCTGTGTGGAGTCTGTATGTCCTTTCCATGATCGAGTGGCATTCGAAGGTTGGACATTGGGCTGGCACCTCGGCACCATAAAAATCTACTGCCAATCATTAATGGACCGGGGTTCTGCTGTGGCGACCCCTAACCAGGAAAAGCTGAAAGAAGAAGAAGAACTTGCTTAATGTGCATTTTGTTAAGTTGTAGATGTTATTTTGATGGTCAGCAATAATGTTTTTTGACTATTACCAATAGAATCCTATCTGGGTATGTAAGCAGTCATGGTGTCCTGGTATTAGTGATCACAACCTTTAAAATGGATCCTGCAGGAAGAGTTGAGTCAGGATCATCCCACTGCTTGTGCTCAATGAATTGGTTTTCAATCGACTGGGCTCAGCAGTCTGGAGTTTGATGAAAGTTGGCTTAGTGATACTCACTACATCCATCCATCCATATATATTGATGTTGCAAAGGCCAAGAACAAGACTTAGATTTATTTGTCACTAAGTTGCAGAAAATAAAAATAGCAACCGTGTTGCCTTAAAGCACAACACAATATTGCATTTGTTTTCTTTCCAATAACAATATTTACATTCTTTCATGGTTACTTCAGAAACAGGCTATCTTTACTAGTCCTTTGCTGTAGGTCTCAACCAGGCCCCAAACATAGTTCTATAGCGCAGATGATTTTTCCAGGTATAATCCACAAGTTAGCTAAGGCTAGACTCTCAGACTCCTCTCTACCAGTATCTCCAAGGCAAACTTTAGCTCACCCACTGAGGAACTAACTTTCTGATTCCAGATTTCCTGTTTGCCTCCTTTTATTCAGCATTAATTGCTAACCAGTATCTTATTAACTCATTCACTCCAATGGAGCTCAGGAAGTTTGCACTGTAACCTCCAATGGGCGGAGACTAAGCCTTTTGACAGAATCAAATTATGTCCTCACATTTCAAAGAAATGTTCGCATCTCTGGAACCATAGGGGTTATAAAAGAAGTGCAAATGGCAAACTCTTCAACACAAACTATTTTTATATTGGTAGTATTCTTTAGGTTCTTGGTCTTAAACTGAATTTTATAAGTATCAGTAAACAAAGTAACTATTAGATGTGTAATATTTTGTAAACAACTTACTATATCTTAGCAACCACTCAAGTTACACAAATACTGTCAGCAGCATTTCATTCATTTGGCTGAGAGCTTTCATATGAGGCTAGGCAGTTCTGTCTGTCTTACTTGGTTGTTGAGATATTTAGAAAAATGTGAAAATTATGTCTATATAAATTAATATCATAAAAACAACAGTTAATATCTATTTACCTGCATTAGGCAGAGGTCAAATATTAATGCAGTTGAGTTTGCCATTATGTAAGCTTTAAGATGAAATCTTTTAAAACGTTGTACATAGCATGATTTTAGATTTATTGATGCAAATATGAACAAGCAATATTTGATGCATAGAGGTGTCAGTAGGAGTTAAGTGCAGATGCACCTGGAGGCATCACTCGGATGTAATGCGTTAACCGAATATTAGAGTGTTTGTCTCAATAACTGTTGTAGGAATATTCCTACACTCCATACTGCAGCACACATTTTAAAGATGTATTACTCATTTACCAGAACCATCATATAATAATACATACACACACACACACACACACACACACACACACACACACACACACACATATATATATATATATATATATATATATATATATATATATATATATGTGTGTGTGTGTGTGTGTGTGTGTGTGTGTGTATATATATATATATATATATATGATAATCTTTGTTTTTAGCATCCAATTCAATATTGAGTTTATGCATTATCTTTATCATTCTCCCAATGCAACATCAGTACATGCTCTTGTGAGGAAGTCCAAACATCACCACATAGGTATGACTAGATTTATGATGAAACTAGGGCAGTATCTTCACACTGGTGGTTGTGATAGGGTGAGTCACTGTCAAGCAGAACAAGAAGTATACTTGCAAAACCAAAGTCACAATCACAGCAGCTTTCTCGCTCTATTTGAGCTATTGCAGCTTTCCTCTTGCTTGCACGATGAACTGCAGATTCTGTTTAATCAGTTGGTTTTTTGCCTCCCTACATTCTTGAATACCTCACTGATGTTTTGCTCCATAGCCCATTCAGCAATCTAAACCACGCATCTCTAATGTTATCAGAAAAATGCTTCCTCACATTACTTGTGGCATTCCTCTTTCAGTCTTTATTGCATATCTAATTGTTATTATAAAACTCTTAAAGATCAAACTTTTCTGAACTTTTGTTTATTCCCCTTGAAGAAATCTATTTATTGATTTAGCTATTATAGGATAGTGCAGCTGAGAGATCTGTGATGATACTGCCTAGCTACACCATAAATTTAATCATACTTTACTAGTTATGTGGCCATGATAATAAAATCTGCTCCAAAGTGGTTTGCAATGCATCTATAAGTAATAGAAGATGCATGCCTATTTAGACTGCATTTGAATAAAATTGTCAGGACTGTAATGAAAAGTTGCTCAATCCTACTGTTACAAAGACCCAATGAATGCACGTTTTCACATAAGCAAATGCACTAGTATTTTTTTCTCATAAATGCAGGTATCTAAAAGAGTTGCTGTCATGACTCAGCAGTAAGTATTTGCATTATTCTTTCTGCAGTATACCCCTAAAAGTTATATTGGATACTCTTTGTCTAGATTATAGACTAAATCACTACCAGTAAAAGTGAAGATAGTGTTTGTAGTTTTACAAATCTTTGCAGCAGAGGTGTATCTTTGTAGTGGAGTGTACCACACTTCATCTCATGCACCACTGCACTAGTAGCTTCTTGCCTTGCATTATTAATGCTACTGTATCACACCACTTATATGACTCAGAGTATTAGGCCACTCATACTCTCAGAGTAATCACTTGCTGCTGCTGGGTTTTCAAAACTGATGTTGGACTTTGAGTATTGCTCCAATTACTGTCACAGAAGGTAATAAGAATGGCTTTAATTTAAAAGCTGACAGTGGTACTGTGTTTGTTTTCTTTTGCTTGTTGACATGGGGTGTACTATGGTTTGTTAATAAATGTAATAAAAAAAACCTAACTGTGAATTACTCAGCCTCAGCCAGTATGAAATAAATACTGCTAAGAACAAACGCAAAAGTGAAAAGATAATGTAACGAGGTAACTTCTGATCACTAAGACTTATGACAGAATGCTGCCAGTTTAATGGTATGGCAGAGAAACACTTGTTGCAGTTGCAGATAGGAGTACAATCCCAGGGAAGTGAAACAATGTATGTGTGTTGAGTGAGGTGGCAGAGATAGATAGAAAATTGATTCCACTGACTATGGAAAAGCACTAAGAAAAACAATTTGACTAATAAAGGCACTCCTTGGATACCATAGTTTTAGAGTCACATATAAAAAGGGAGGAAGAACAAGTAGAAACTTAAAGACAGAAAATGGTTGGATTGGGTTGGAGGGGATTTTTTTGGGGAAGTGCGTTATAGAACAAATTGTGTAGGTTTTTCATGATCTCCCTGAATCCACATGGATTTCATTAAGTCATTCTGATTTCTTCCCAGCCACCAAAACATGTTGCTCAGTGACTTCTATAAATTAATTTTGCACGTAATTTTATTCTTACTCTCGTTACATGTCTTGTGGTGGGAAATATCTACAAATAGTAATCCACTTACCCAGTTTAGCAAATAAATATGTAGCTAAATAAATAAAAATAAACATTCAGAAATAGTTATAAATGGGATAGTGTATAAGCAGTGTGATTTCTAAAGACAGGCCTGACAATTATTATTATTATTGTTATTATTATTATTATTATTATTATTATTATTATTATTAGGCATTCTAAGGGAGTTCAACAGTTTTATATGGCTTTGCAGAAACCCACTGACTATAGCAGGGTACGAGAATTAACTGGGTAAGGGACTCCAACAGTACAGACAGGTGCAGGAGGAGACTGGAAGCCCATGAAAGAAGAAGGGGGCAATATAAGGTGAAAATGTATAATGTAATTTAGAAAATTAGCATGGTCCCCCCTGTCTCTCCATAATCATCAAGGCCATCTTCATTGACTCACTTGTACCGAACTTTGTGGTATCCAGGGAAAGTGGGCATGGAAAGTGAGAGATGCGGGACTATGATAAGTCAGCAGATTTTTATCAGGTTTCATGTGTCAAGTGAGTTTATTTTAGAGTTGCACTGTCTGATGCTGCCTGCAGTACCAAGCAAAGATGGTAGTGTAGGCTGATAATGTGCTTCTGTTACAACATGTTTTTATTTATTTTATTTATTTATTTGCAGTTGGTTTACCAGGATAGTCCATTGGGCCAATAAGAACCTGTTTTCAATGGAGTCCTGGGAAGAAAAGCTCCAAAACAAAGGTTACAAAAAGATTACAGCAGTTTACAATTTCAGTCATTTGTGGGTTCAAGACAAAACAAAGATTAAGCAGTTACAATGCAATTTTAGGTTTCATTTTGTAGAAAACCAAGATTGAAGCAGGTGCAATAAAAATTTTTAGGTTAAATTTTGTAGAAAAACAAAGCATTGCTGTAGTAAATATATAGTTTCTTGAGTGGAATAGTAGGATTAGAGAATTATAAGATGTCATTACAGTTGGCTTATTATTTGATGTCTGGTAATATATGATAAAGTTGCCTGTAGGAAGTGGAGAATAGGCTATGAGGGGTGGGAGCAGGAGCATTCCCATGAGGATGTTAGATGTGAGTGCAGTGATTTTTTTGACAAATAAAAGGTAATAAATAGATTGTTTTGTGCTTAATACACAATAATAGCATATATTAATGATATCTAGTAGGAAACAATCTTAACTCCAGGACACAAGCAAGTGTGAGGGAGTTGGGGAGTGGGTTGTGGTATTAGGTGGGGGGCAGAAAGTGTCTTCATATTGGGCAACACAATTGCTTTCATGATTTAGCACAATACCTGTGTGAGGCTACAGTGTTTACTCAAAGATCAGTGCTGTGTTAAAGTATGCATTCCTGAGTGTGTTATCCTTTAGATAAGACATTAAACTGAGGTCCCATCTGCTTGAGTTGGTGGTAGCTCAAGTGGATGTACACAATCCCTATTAAAAAAGTAAGGGTCCTTTATTTATATACAAAAAGAACAGTTATTTACAAAATATTTACAAATATTTATAAACATGCAAATATATAGATATACAAATCTGTTTATACATATTCATAATTTCCTTTACAACTATACCAAATTTTCATCCTTATTAGATGCCCACTCCTTTTTCCATAACTATCATCTGATTTTACTTAATGTTGTGTCTTTCGGTTTTTCCCGGTTAGGGGTCACCACAGCAGAGCTCCGGTCCGCTGATTTTACTTAATATTATTGCTTAAATCCATTTACCATTAAACATCATTTTTTTCATTTATTCTTTCATTCCATATAGCCCATATGACATAAAATAACTTTTAATATGTTCTTTTAATGTATTCTTATTTCTGTATCTTATAATATGCATATTTAATCAAATATATGTTTACTTTATCCACATATTTTATAGCTTCAAAAAAATCTTTACATAATTTTCCCCCATAACGTTTTTACTCTTTTACATTTCAAAAACACATATTCTATAGCTTCTTCTTCTTGACAATGTAATCATATTCTATTACTTTTCTCTTTATATGGCATATTTCCTTTTACTTGCAATTTATCTATTACCAATCTCCATAAAACGTCTTGACATTCTACTTTCTGAATACAACATTTGCTTCTTATTTTTATAGCTTTAATGTTTTTATCTGTTAGATTTTCCCATAGTTTTGCATAGTAATGTTTTATCATTACTTTCTTATACTATACTTTTCTATCTTTTTCTATAGCATCAATCTTTATTTTTCACAAAAAATATTGTTTCTTTTTTCTTGGTAACATCTTATTTCTTCATTTATACACTCTTTTTCTCTTTTACTCTTTTTTACCATACCCCAAAAATTCATCATACTTATACTTATACAATTTTACTATTGATCTCTCATGTTTTTCATTTATACACTTTAACACTTTGTACAAATTTAATGAAGCAGCATATACCACTGGGTTAATTAACCCTAAACCTCATTCTTCTTTATTTATATACAAAACTCCTATTTTTACTGGGTTTAATATCGAACCCCATATAAATGAAAAAATATCTGCAGTAACTCCTTTTCAAATACTGCTGGCAATATAAATACACTTGCTATGTATGCTATTTTCCCATCAGTACTGCATTTATCAAATATGCCTTTTTTCTGAATGATAATTTGTATGTTCTCCAGAAAAGAAAGGTTTCTTTTAATCCTTATGTTTTTTTCCAGTTAATTTTTATATCTTTATTTCCTCATTTTAAATCTAACACAGAAATTCAATTTATTATAAAATAAAAAATATCTTTACTACATCACATAAGCCTGTACTTTTCTCTTTAGTTAAGGTCATCCCTATCACCACACTCATTTGTGCAAATTATTACTTCTTTTATCCACATTTAGTTTTTTGCAGTTATTACAATACCATCTGCATATGTTAACAGAACTGGATTCTTAACTCTTCAGGTGTTGTATACCCAGCCACCTTCATTTTGTAATTTATTTCACATACTATCATATTCATAACTAATGCAAAAAGTGTACAACTCATTGCACATTCCTGTCTTACACCACTCTTCATATGTACCTCTTGGCTGTACCAGCCATTTACAAGTAATTTTACTTTATTATTGATATACACTGACATACACAGTTTCCTAGCTTTCTCACTTACATTATATTCTTTCATTATTACCCATAAGATTTCATGTCCAATTGTGTCAGATATCTTATTAAGGTCTCCTAGCATAACTTTCACTTCTTCTTTTCTATTCATAATATAATTCACAAATTCTCTAACTATCATTAATAATTCTTCACAACTCTTCCCTTTTATAGTATGTATATTATCTTCCATAATATTTCCATTTTAGTTTTAAATCTCTTTTGTATTATTTTCATAAAGATCTTACAATCATTAGAATACAATACTATCAGTCTCAAGTCTTTTAATTGTCTTTTATCTTCCTTCTTCCATATAAATTTATGTATTCCCCTACATAATTATTCATACATAAAACCTTTATTTAACCATTCATTCAAAACCTTTAAAATATATTTTTGCCAATCCCTTAAATCCGTATACATTTCATATACTATTCCATCTTTTCCTGCAACCAAATCTATATTTACTTGTCCTAATAATTTATCTAAATCATTTAAAGAAATCTCCTTTTCTAACTCTATATTCACTTTTTCAGTTAACTTTTTACTTTCCGTGTTTTTTTATTATCATCCCTTTTTCTTTAAACATTTCTTCTTCATATTGTACTACAAAATCTTTTCCTGAGTCCTATTTCTCCTTTTATATTTTTAATTTCTCTCATGACACTACCATCTTCCTTTACTAATCTGCTTAAGTAACTCAATGGTTATCTTTTTTTCCTTGTAAAAAGTATATTTGCTTATATAACAATTCTTGTATTTTTTATTTCTTTCAAATAGTGTTTTTCTTTGTCAAAGTACTTTCTGTCATTATGTTCTAAATCTTCCAATGCTTCGTTATATGTTCTTTTATATTTTTATTTCTCTACTTTTTCACATCATATTACCACTGTAGAACACATTTTTTTGCATTTTTCCACCATTCAGACCAATTTTTATAAAATGTTCTCATAGTAATATGATTTTTTCCATAAGTTTATTACTAATCTCTTTCCCTCTTCATTCCATGCTTTCTCATTTATCCTTTTATTAATTTGCCTATTTGTATAAATTCCTTGTTTTTTCCTTATCTCTAGCCATATTACAAGATGATCAGAAAATCCTGTTTCGACTACCTCCCCTTCTCCTATACATAAACCTTCTGATACTAAAAATCGGGTCTATATTATGAAAGCAAAAATCCCTAAGTGTGAATATCTAAACATCGACCCCTTTACCGTGAACTGCAAAAATCCCGAATGCACTAAATTGTGAAAAAAAAAAAATATCGACCTGCAATAGTCGGCCAACCCCACCACCCGCTACATACTACCTACCTAACTATGCACTATCCTTAACCCCTCCCTAACCCTAAGGTCCGAAACTACTGCACACTTCCCCTACGTACATACACCCAAACAAAATAAGTAAAACACATACATACATTTAAAAAAACCCTACCTCCAAAACTATACTAAACCCCACATACACAACTAACTATGCACTATCCTTAACCCCTCCCTAACCCTAAGGTCCATAACTACCGCACACTTCCCTTATACACATACACCCAAACAAAATAAATAAAACACATACATACATTTAAAAAAAAACCCTACCTCCAATACTATACTAAACCCCACATACACAACTAACTATGCACTATCCTTAACCCCTCCCTAACCCTAAGATCGGTAACTACCACACACTTCCCCTAGACATATACATTCAAACAAAATAAATAAAACACATACATACATTTAAAAAACACCTACTTCTAACACTACACTAACTCTTACATACATTACCTATCTATGCACTTACCTTAACCCAAATCCTAACACTAAATTCCTATCTATCGCACATTTACCTTACGGAGCTATACTGCAGACGGGCCAACCAAAACAAATCGACATTTCAAACTTTGCGGTTTTGAACTTTCGCGGTTTACGTACTTCGCGCAATACAGGTCGACATCTTCATATTCACCTAAAGGAATCTTCGCTCTCGTAATAGGAACCCACAAATCATCTATTTTAGTTCTATAAATACCCCTTTTCTAATTCCATGTATTTTTGTCCCAAAGTCTTGATTTACCTCATCTGATAACTTCTAACATTTTTGTTATATCATTTCCTTTCTTTGTACACCTGCCTCTTAAATCACAATTAAAGTCTCCTGTTATTATAGTATTCATATTTATCACTGCATAGTCTAAAATCTGATAAAATAATCTTTCCCTTTCTTTACAATTAGTATAAGCATGTGTTATAATTCTATATACTTGTTCTTTCCAATTAAATTTACAATGGTTATCTTCCCATTTTTGCTAGTTATATCTAATATCTTTACTATATTTCTACAGAATATAGCTATTCCAGAACATCTTTCATCTCCCAAATTCCAGATTATCCCCCCATAGTTTCTCTGTTTTTAATCTTTGTTCATTTGATAAAAATGTGCATCTTCTAATATAATTATATCTACAGAACATGTATTTCTCCACCCTAAAATCCTTATTCTTCTTATTATATTCTTAATACTATTCACATTTACAGAAAGCATTCTAAATTTTCATTTTTCCCTTTTGCTTAGCTTCATGGTTTCATAAGTTCATAGTTAATTACTAGGCTAGCTTTCTTAACAGGTCACTGTACGCCTAGACAATTTCACTTCCAAAGATGAAAATCAAACACTGTACCTTGTGTCTGTCAGTGGAACATTTCAACTATTATACCACTCCCCATCATTAGCTGTATATATTATATTCCTCCATTTCCTTTCTTTTCTTTTGTACTTATTCTTTTACATTTTTTCTGTATTTTACCCTTTTACCACTAGATTTTTTCTTTTACTACCTCCCAATGTATGTATTCTTAATTACTTATTTCAGAACCTTCTTTTATGTCCTTATTATTTTTTATCATCTAATCTCATCTCATTTTCTTCTATTTCTACTACAGCTGAAATGTCTTCTCTCTGATCATTTTCTTCTCTTTCTTTTTCCTTACTGTTATTTTCATTTTTGCAACTCATCCATAAATGTCCGTTTTTGTTACATTTATAACATTTCAGTTCACATTTTGTTTGTATCATGGCCCATTTCACCACAAGTTTAACATTTTCTTTTGTCACAGTTGATTATCAAATGTCCTGCTTTTCCACAAAAACAAGTTTTTGGTTGTCCCCACTATTTTATGACCTCCCATTCCCCTCCACATTTATTATGCTTGGTATATGTATATATTTTTTTCTCTTTCTATTTTTGACATAGTATTACAATCCCAGTCAAAAGCCTATAAACCCCTTTTGTCATAAACTTTTGCAATGTCCAGAAGTTCTTTACTTAGAGTTTTCAAATGTCCTTTTCAAGTCTCTGTTTGAAATTGTACATAAATTTTCTTTTTTTGTTTAACTGTTAAATGCTATTATCACATAAAGATTATGTGGGTTACAGTCTTTCTTTTTCTCACATTCTCCATGAAAATGTTCCATTGAAAAAAGAGTCTCAAATATAATATCACAAAATATCTCTGTTAATAAGAATAAATGCTCTTACCTCATGTGCTTTTACACCCAATTAAGATATTAAAGTGTCCCACACTTCATACCTGTCCATTTCTTTGTCTTCTTTGCTTTGAATCCTAACCATGTACTTCTGTTTTTCATTTTCTTCTGCCTTCTTTTCTGCTATTTCACTTTTGCCTTCTCTTACTTTCTCTGCATATGTTTTCTTTTCCAACTCATCACTATGTTTCAGAACTGCCTCTGCATCTTCATTTTGTATTTTCTCTATAATTCCCCCCCCACCCCTAGGAAACATCTCTTTCATTTTCTGGCTCACTCTGCATTACCATTTCTTTAAGTAAATCATCCTGCAACCCTCTCGACTAGACGGTTGCAATTATACATCCAACATTTGCTGACTCATCTCCATGAAACAGATGTTTTGAATCATTTCCTCAAAATCCTGCACACATTATCCAGTCTCAATATTTGCTTTTTCCTCTATTTGTTCCACTCCATCATCTCCTTCTCTCTCAATCTGCTTTCCTGTTTCTCTGGTCTGCCTCTGCATCTGAAATGGAAATGGGTAGTGCTCCTCCAAAAGAGGTATCACTTGCAACAATGGCAAGTAAGGGAAGTTCCCCATTGCCTTGGTGAGATTTCCTCTAGTAACATAAATGCCACCTCATGTCTCTCCTGAAATGAGGCCTATTGGGACTAATCCAGTAAACAAAGTATAAATAAATACATACATACATACATACTTCAATACTGTTTAGACACTGAAATTCACCCAGACATAATCATATTATATCAGAGCCCAGTTGTTCAAATATGTTTAGGTTAAAATGTTTCATACTACTGGCATTTATATTAACTATGTTGGACACTGCAAAGTACCACTAGATACGTATGTTCTTTCTTCTATGTGCAGCATTTTTTTTCATTTATAGGTGGCATCCCTCTTACTTTAGTGCTGCTGCTTAGGATAGAACTTTGATAGCAGTAAGGATACAACTTAAGCAATAGTTTAGTAAAATACAGTTGGAATTTGTGATCATTGGATAAAGTGACTGTCTCAATGATACTTTAAACTGCAGGAAGGAAAATGTTTTTTGTGCATGTTCATCTAACATTTGGAGTATTCATCCTTCCTGGAGACTTTGAGATAGGTACACCTAGTTGTTGGCAATTCTATTGGGAGACTTCACCACTGACATGGGGATGTTGAAGATACATAGAAGAAAGAATAGGTGAATGGATCTGAATTAATACAGAACTGTTATTGGATTTCTGTGCCAGCCATGGAGTGTCTGTAATAAACATCATGTGTGAACTTAAGTGTGCTCAAAAGTGCCTTTATTATTACAGAACATTGGTCAAAGACTGCATATTATCCTAACAGACCTGATGTCATATGTTCAGAGTGTGGACACCAGGAGTGATTTTGAAATATCAGATGATTATCAATTGGTGAGTTGGGCCAGATGGATGAGAATTGCACAATAGATCCGGGAATCCCAAACAGTTAATAAGGGTATCTTGGAAATGCCTAACAGATGTTTAATTTTATGCAGTGGTAGAACTTCTCCAAGAAACCTTTGAAGGTCAGGGATGTAGAATGCAAATGGACCCCAATCAAAGTTTTGGTAGCCAAAACTGTTACAATGAGCTATATCCAAAAAGTGGTTAATGCTTATTATATTGGTGATCCTACAACTTTTTGGCAGACTCCAGTGCTGAGGGATGCCATAAAGTTAAAGAAACAGGCTGCTCTGCCATAGAATGTTAGGAGGGGGAGGTCAAGCAGCAGCAGCAGTAGTAGTCAATGAGGCAAAGGCCTTGTAGAGGAGGATGAGGTGAGGCAGTGGAATGGGTGATATTGCTCAAGTTATACTAATCAAGGTGGGAAAATACAAACAATGTTTGTGCACATTGTTGAGAGATGGAAAGAACATTTTGAACAACTCCTGAACCCCGTGTAAATGCCTTACTTTGAGGAAATAGTGCCAAAATATAATGGTAGGATTGGGTCCATTTCTGTGCAATGAGTTCACTTTAACAACTAAACCAATTTTATTGTGACAAGATAGTAGGAGTGGGTGAGATCTGTTTGGAAAGGTTTGATGGATATTGTTGATCTGTTTTGACTAATTTGTTTTTCAGTGTTACATGGAACAAGGGGCAAGAACTCTGGATTAGCAGACCTCAGCACTGGTTCCTGTTTTTAGAAAGGGGGGAGGATAGTGCACTCCATTTATGGAGGGATCGCACATTTCATCCTTCAGGGAAAAGTCTACATCAATTTGCAGAAAAGGGGACTTCTTTCAAAAACTAACCCTATAATTCAGGGACATCTCTGCATATTGTTTCCTGGTCAAGAAATAACTAGTTGACTTACACAGATAATGGATAGGATATGGAAGTTTTCCTGTAAGGCCTTCATGTATTTTGTAGACTGGGAGAAGGGACATGTGCATATATTCTGGAATATCTTGTGGAAAGAGCTATAATACTAAAAGATCCCAGGGATAATGATGAATAACACTTGCTCCCTGTATTTGCAGTGTGATAGTTCTATCCACATTCTCAGCAATAAGTTAAATATTTTCAGAATAAGTATAGAATTCTACCACCAAGTGTGGATTTTGTCTTCTCTTCTGCTTATGATTTTCATGTAAAGGATACAAAGGCACAGCTGATGTTTTGACACTAAGTTTAAGAGTATGCGGGATGTATAATTTTTATTTGCAGGCAATGTTTTCTCCTTGGTCTTATGGCTATGGTCTACAAAGTATACTGGAGTAGTTACATGTAAATGTAACTGTAAATATAAATGTAGAGACATGTAAAGTGGGTGAGATGAAAATCAGTACCTCAAAGTCACAGATCATGGTACTGTCACACAAAAAAGCTTACTGTAGGCAGGTGAGAGTAAGCCAGATACTTCTAGTGGAGGAGTAAAGTATCTTTAGTATTGCCCATACATGACGACAGAAAGAGTACGGTATTGACCAGATCTTAGGTCCACAATGGTAAGCATTGCACTGAACTTTGGTGGTGTGGTAAGAGCTGAGTTAAAGGGCAAAGCTCTCCATTTTCTGGTCAGTCTAGGTCATCATCTTAGCCTATGGCTGTCAGCTTTGGGTCGAAAACAATATGAATCAAATTGGAGATAGAAGCATCAAAAATGAGGTTTCTTCTCAGGGTTGCTGGCTTATATTCTGTAGCAGAGAGAGGAGCTCAACAATCCAGAAGAAAATTGGAGTAGAGAAACTTCTTCTATTAGTTGACAGGGATCACTTGAGGCAGTTTTGGTTCCTTAGTAAGGATGTCTTTTGAGTGCTAGATGTGCATAGAGATCACAAAGGATATGCTAGGGACTGCTGCTGGGAACAGAAGAGTCTGGGCTCCCCTATTCATCTTGTTGTACTGAAAGCCCTCACTTAGCAAAGAGTTTTATTAAAAAGATGAAAATATAGATGGATAAAAGATTGAAAAGGTAGATGTGTTCATGGTCCTAAAATGGAAATGTTCGTGGTTTGTCACTGAAATTGTTAGCACAAATCCTGCCAATTTTATATTTTGAGGACTGTTGTGAACTGTTTTGCGAAGTTTCTATGTTTACCAGTTGAATAATTAATAGTAGTGGGAAGATTAATAGTCTGTGATAAACAGAGGAACTTCATGAAGCACAACAGATCTTTACGGTTATTACAGTTATAGTCTTCATTAAATTCAAGCAGGATTTGAAGTTTGGTGTTGACATTTGAAGTTACCCAATGAAAAGCTTCTTTTACAATGTATTTTCTACATATATATATGCAAGCTGCAGGTATGGTTTTGCTGCTAAGAAAGGCTACCTCTCATCTTGTAATATTAATACAAAATTAACAACAGCACTTATCTAATTTGTGGGTATGGTCATGTAATTTGGAAACCTATACCATGAAAATACTGGGGAATATGCACTTTCTCCACTGTAGTTTGATTTTAGAGTTGGTAAATATAATTATTGGGGGTGTAGGGGCATCTCCCCTTGCAGAAACATTGAGTTATTTTGTTTGTTTGATCCCTTGTGTATCAGTATTTTTTGACATTTAGAGATCGATCATTGATGGATCAACTATTTGCTTTTTCGGCAGAAAGTTAGACTTTCATATATCTGTACATCTATATTTATACTGGTATATACATATATATGTATATATGTATATATATATATATATATATATATATATATATATATATATATATATAGATAGATACATGTAAATCAACAGCACTTGAGTGCTTAACTATCGATAGAAGCAGAAAAACAACTTTTGCTGAATCTTGGGGGTTAGTTCTTTTTGCAGGAAGTCAAGCCCTCCAACCGCCCGCACTTCCTGACCTTCAATATACCTACTCTGAGGTCGCCCAACAGTGGAGAAAAAAGCAAACTCCACTGTCTGTGAAAGTTGTTTTGCTTATTTTCATGTGATCATCCAGCATTTGATGAATGAGATGCAGCATTCTAGTTGTTGAAAGACAACTTGTGGAACTGGAAAAAAGGCTGGTGCAACTGACTGAAAATCAACTGATTGAAAGTGCTGGCTTTTTTTCTATTTGAGTTCTTGGTATAGTGGGGATCAGGGATTTTGCCCTATCTCCACTATGGAGCAACCCCAGAGTTATTATACATAATTAGCAGGGCATGAGGGAGCCCCCTGCAAAAAACAATGCATTCCTCCCTGCAAAAACAATTTTTTTTTCAATAGGCAGCTGTTCGATCAGTTGTGGTCGAACAGTTGTCATTCGATGTTTTACATTTTTCATTTATTGACATACATATATATGTGTGTGTATATGTGTGTGTGTGTGTTTATATATATATATATATATATATATATATATATATATATATATATATATATATATTCTTTGCTCAGTGATACTTAGGACAAAGGCTCAGAATCAGGGCATTTTTTTTAAGTATCATTCTAGTTTGCTTAAAAAGTTAAATGAATTTCAGATTTTGCATGCATTTTTTGAAAAATAAGAAGTATGATCCTGGAATATCAGGCAATATTGACTGACTGACTGACTGGAATCTTCAGTGATTTATTAGAAAATTAAAAACTTTATGAGAGAAGGGGCAAAAGTATGAAGCAAAATTAGAGACATTCTGCAGGCATGGCAATCCTTAGGTGTAGCTATTTTTTTTTGGTTGGTTCTTGAATTAATGTGGGGTTTGTGATGTCCAACTGATATTGTTTCAGTCAAGTAAGATAAAGCTTATGATGTGTGGATCTGCATTAGAGTGGATATATTCAGGTAAAAATATGTACACGTGTCCAATCTGCTTTATTTATTTGTTGTTCATTAACCAGGTATAGGGGCTGGTCCAATGCCATTTTTCTGCCTTGACCAGTGCAAATCATAAAACTAACACTTGATTTTAAAAAGTACAGATCTTATATGTGAATAAATAACTATTTAAACAATAAATGAATAGCAGTAGAAGAAATATGGAGCCTTACAGGTGTAGATTTGTGTGCTGACAGGTGTACAGTGAAGCAGTTGCTATCATATCATACTGAGCCAATGTCACTGATAACCATTTTTAGCACTCATATACTTTGCCCTTTCCCCCCACTGTTATGCAATTGTGGCATTAGTATATGTATATTAAGGAGTATGAAGGTGCCACCACATATGGGACACAGGGATTCTGCCCCATATAAAGAAAACTTCTTAGTATATAGCATAGAGCAGGGGTAATTTTGAAGAAGACCTTGTCTTTAGAGGAAGGACTATAGGGATGTTGAAGTAGGGTTATAGCTCCTGACTTACGTGTTGAGATAGTATAGACAATGATAACACAATCCGGAAGCAGGCAGATGTTTAGAAAGACAGTAGCAAAGAAAATTGTTATGACAAAGAGGAGGATGGTGTTTTGGTAAAAGAGAAGTGATTGTTGGCATTAAGGATGTGATGGATTCTAGAGTCACAAAATTGATAAAGGGCAATATTTTTGATAGTTCTTTTCTAATGCAGTGGTACTTTTGGAATTACCCAGGGAACCAAGGTGAAGGCCATGTTCTAAATTGCGATTAAGGAATTTTAAAAATTGATTTTACTGTTTCTGAGTGAAGAGATTACCTTACATATGTACAAGTTTTATCTGATTTTTGATTTTGGAAAAAAAAAATGTCAGTGTGATCAATGAGGGTAGCTGTCTAGAATGCTCATGTATTTATATAAGTTGACAAGGGATATGAGCTGAATGAGCAAGTCATTAATGTTAAAACAGGTAATCAAAGATGGAGTCCCAAGATCACTGATATTATTTTAGCAGTGCTAATGGTTAGTTTGTGGTGGAATATTCATCCTGAAGAAGAGATTACAAGCTGGAGGAGCTGGAAAATGTTCTGAAAAGCAAGGGTTTATTAGGCACAAAGCATCATTTTGAGATTATAATCAATAGTGAGCATGGTAATGAAAAGGGAGACTAGAACTGGTTCAAGATTTGAACCAATGAAATACTGTATTAAAAGGCGTCTTTGGAGGATAGGCAGTTGGAAAAAGGTACACAGAAAGTTCTGTTGGAGAAGTAGCTGCTAAACTAATAAGAGAACTCATCTGAGAGGCCCATTTGTGCTACACATTAAAGAAGAATTGAATGGACAACAAATCAAAGACAATTTTTAGGCTTGTTAACAAAGTTCAAATAAGAAGAGCTTTGCCAATATTTTTGAACATAATATCATTTGCCTAATATAGTGTTGTGAATGTCTTAAAACCAGCGTGGAAGCCTTGTTGAGATGGACTAAAGATCTCATTATCTTCAATATATAATATAATTTTTTTTTCTATGGTCATTTTTTCCTAGTATTTTATGCAATGTTTAGTGGTATATTAGAGTAGGTTCAAAGAGTGCAGGGTTTGGAACTCTAGCGATAGGAACAATTATGACAGTCTTCTATTCATCTGGTATGATTCCTTTGAGATTGAAGATATGGGTATAAGTGGGTGGGCTAGGAAGGGATATGGACCGTGTGATCATTCACTGTTTTGATTTCAACCCACTGAAGCAAATTTGAGTTACTAAAACTGAAAAAAGACAGTCTTTGGGTGTTTTAATACCCTATACTCATCTTGCAGGGAACATGTACCTCATTACAAATGTAATCACTTTTGAGGACACACCTGGTCAGGGGAAATCACAATTTCACTGATATGAGCTGTCAGTGAACCACTTGCTATCATAAAATCATTTACTTTATAGTGCTGGCTATTTTGATGAAGTGAGGGCGTAAGAGGAGATTACATAGAAAACATCCAGTATGCATTGTTGTTAGAGGCGAGGGAAAATAATTATAGAAGGGTAGATTTGAAACCAAATTTGAATGTGAGGATGTATTTAGAGTCTGCTAGATAAGGGAATATAGTATTGTTGAGATTGTGGTGGAGGCAGAGAGCAGAAGAAATCTTTAACTTCTTCTGTTGTTTCAAATTATGTTCTATCTCTCAGAATGGTAGAGAAACTATGCTTTGTGTGATATAGAAGCTTTTTAACCCCTGATAATTATAGTCTCAGAGTTTCAAGACAAGAATTATTTTGCAATTTGTAATAAATAAGTGCTGCAATTTTAGCTGCCTTAGAGCCTTCCCTCTAAGGTTTTAAAAGGAATGAGGTATGTACGTCAGTTGGCTGGCTTCAAGAAAACATGGGCATTCATTCTTTTTATGCCTGTGTTTATTTATATTACACATTAGTCATTGAAAAGTGTTCCTAAGAAATGCAAGGTCCTTGGTCAAGTGATTCTTGTATTTGTGAAAGTACTGAACAGAAGAGACAAAGGGCACCATTAGGACTAGTGCAAGAGTAAATACCATACTAGTCAGTACAAGTTATTAGAGTACCTCATCATTGTGAGGAGGAATACTACATTAGTTAGAAAGTCAGGATTCTTGAAAATTTCTTAGAAGACAAGTTTAAGATAGTGTGCACCTAGACAGTCCATATTTAAATAACCTAAGGGGTGATGTTCATTTTATTTGACCAAGGAGAGAGTGCAGAAGTTATAAAGAGATGTAGAAGACTGGTAAACATTTGCAGTGTACATGCATGTCTTCCCCAGTGTAACGTTAGTGACAACACACTTTATCTCATTTTTACAGATGTGGATTAGGAGAGGGCAATGGAAATAAGGGATTTTGTTTAATTAGATGCATTGAACCATCACCGGTTTGTCATCAGAATGATCATTCCTTTGGACTAAACACGTAGTCTCAATGACGGTAAAAGGGGGAGAAGTCACCTTCTTTAAGACTCTGTTGGCCTGAATGTACCAATGAAGACTTAAATGTGAAAAGTAAAAAAAATCAAAGGTATTCTGTAGCTAAAACACTGATGTGTCATTTACATATATCTCATGGGGCATTCATTATATGACTTTAAGGTATTACACATTGAAGACATTAGCTTGGGTGATATCGCTAATAACATGGGGGCTGTGATGGTAGGAGGTACTGCCAACACTGCTAGCTGTAATTCTGAAAATAATTATATGTCATTTGTGAATATCAAACTGATTTATACAAGTCAAGTCAAAGACAAAGAAAACTTTATTGTCATTCAGCACTACACAGCAGTGTAGCTAAACAAAATTATAATGCTTCGTTCTCAATGCAGGAAACAGTTGCACATATAAATATAGAAAAATTAATGAAATATCACAGTAGCAATTTAATAAGTAGCAATTTGTAAGTAAAGTAGGACAGCAGTGACCCACACCCATCCCAGAACAGGAGACAAGGAAGACAAGGGACAATATGAACATAATATTGTCAAAGTAAAATTGAAACAACAGTGGCATATCTATGATTAGACTGAATTATTGCACAGTTTGTATATTGCACTTTACAGTCCTTCAGTGTGTAGGTGAGCTACCTTAGTATTGCATTTAGTTATTACACATCCATAAAATAAGCCCCTTGATAGGCTAGTTATGTAACAGATGTCATGGTTCGTTTTTCCCAAGAGTTCAACAGTCCAACAAAGAGTGGAAAAAAAATGTTTTTTAGTCTGGTGGTCTTACAATGCAGGCTTCTGTATCTATTATTATGTATTATGTGTTATGTATACAAGATGCTTTTGTTACAAATGTAGTAGAACTGTATGTCATGTATATCAAACTAAGTTATACATGCTTCTGTATATATTATTATGTATTATGTATTATGTATACAAGATGCTTTTGTTACAAATGTATTAGAACTGCATGTCATATGTATATCAAACCAATTTATACAGATGTTTCTGTTGAAAAGGTATTTGAAAAGTGGTTGTATTTGAAATGTATCTGCAGTGTGCCTTACTGGAGAGAACAGAAATGTACATGCACTATTGTAACTGTTTAAATGTATATGTTTTAACAGAGGAAACTGGAAGGTTAACTTCAGTCCAGCAAACTTTTAAAATATATCTGAAATGAAATCACTTTACTGGCTAGGCCATAAACATGCTATCTCACAGGTTTCAATGCAGCCAGAGACACAGTCTGTACCAGGAAGATTTCTATATTGTCTTTGGGGTGAACTAATTACTACTCTAGAAACGTGGAGGTATGAAATTGTTTTATGACTTCCAGTGACTGCCACAGATCTGAGCAAAAGCCTTGTTTGTGTTATTGTACAGGTATGTGCTAAATCCTGCCAGCATGGGAAGTAGAGGTCATATGACAAGAAGTGGTATCATTCTGCAAGCTATCCCAGAAGTAATATTTCAGATATTATTTTGAGACGTCTCTTAGTGTGACTGTGCATTCTGTATTCTGTCTCGGGCCTGACAACAAGAAGGACCATTCACCACATCATCTGCCTTACTCTAATAAGTAAGTAAAGAATAGTATAATGTCTTAGATTCAGTCAGGAATATAATGAAGCTTAGTTTAGATATTGCTTTTCTTTATTTGTCTGAGCCTTTCCTTCAAAGTTATTTTAAGTATTTCCTGTGATTTTTAACTGTGATGTCACTGTGAATATATACTTAGAATTGTCTTGTTCTTTTTTTTATTTATTATTAAATATAGTTAAACCTTTCATTGTGGCTGATCTTTGTAGAGTTGTTTACATTTTGAGAATACTTGCATATTTATTTGGTGACACTGTGTGGGCCACTCCTAGTAGCCTTGTTGGTTAAACTACCATTTGTATTAATATTACTTTCACTCAGTATATTGGGTACCCTTGGAAGAGCCTTAAGGTAGCTGGCAGGAGTATCTGGTGGCATTAGTAACTACCTTGTAGTCTGGGCAAGAAGGGGACATAGCTAGTAAACCTGTGCCAGCCTTTCCCAGGTGTGTGTGTGTGTGTCTGTGTAAATCAAATCTCAAAGAAGGTGTGTGCCAGCTACTTGGCCAGGGACACAAAGCACTAGTTGGACAGAGGGTACTGGAGGTCTTGGCTTGGACACTCTGCTGAGATCTCAACTCTACAGCTGTGCCAGTGGGGAGTCTTACTGGGGGTCAGGAGAAAGAAGAAGTAACCAGCTCCAGACTGACTGTGTTGTTCTTGTGCTCTTAAGGAAAAATGTGCTTAACTGTGCTTGATGCAAAGAGCTGCATCTAGAGATACTGTGTGTGTGTACCTGTTATCACTGCAGTAAACATCCCCCCATTGTTGCCAGTTGCAAGGACTGAGGCTCCTTGATTACTGGCCCAGAGGTGGGGCGTCACATACTGGTTGGCAGTGGTGGGATCACATACTGGTGAATAGTGGTATGGATATTGAACTTCTGTAGCCTGTAAGTAGTTGTCACTAAAGAAGGGGTTTGCACTCTTAAGCAGCCACATGATTAACATTCAGAGTTTCATGCCATGATAGTTTTATTTATTTACTTTCATTAGCTTAGTTAGTCAGGAAGAGCAGGCAAAGGTGTCAGCAGAGGATAATGGCAAGTTGACAAGGAGCCAGTTGGCTGAGATGTGCCAAGCCAAAATGCTGGTGCATGTCAACCTGATTAAAGGGGAAATGATTGCAACCTTAGTCAGAGCTGCATCACAGACCAGCAACCAGGAAGACAACCATACTGGCACTGGGGATGTACAACTCTCAGTAAATAGACAGTTCAACCTTTCCTCAGAGTACTTAAAATCCAGCCAAATGATTGGAATTAGAATCAAAAGAGAGACTGCAGTAGGAGAAACAAATGGAATAGAATCATCAGAGAGACTGTGGCATTTGGAAGCTGAAGAAAATGAAAGGCAGAAGCAACATGAGCGGGAGATGCTGACTCTTTGCCAGGGTCATGGAGGTAATGGGGAGGGGAATAACTGAACCCCAGAAGCAATAAAGGTCAGTAAATTTCTTCCACAATTTACAGACGGTGATATTTTTGATAGTTTTATTCATATGTTTTAAAAGAGTATGTAAACAGTATAATTTTGACCAAGGGTTCTGGGCACAGTTCCTGATCTCCTTACTACACAGTCAAGGGGTAAGCACTGTTTCTAAATTGTCTGAC
The DNA here is from genome assembly GCF_019279795.1 of Protopterus annectens. Lineage (NCBI taxonomy): Eukaryota > Metazoa > Chordata > Ceratodontiformes > Protopteridae > Protopterus > Protopterus annectens. Next base: position 733,110,556 of record NC_056744.1, read on the forward strand.
ATTGATTGTTTGAGACGTCTATTAGAGTGTTTTAAGTTAACACCTAAAGCTTATAGAAAAAAGTTTCATGAGCATAGACAAAAGACAGGTGAAAGTGTGTGTGATTATATTGCTGAGTTAAGCACTTATTTTTATTGGTGGGTGAGTGGGTGTCAGGTCACCCTTTTTGAATGGCTTGCAAACCTTTTGGTGAGGGAGCAAACCCTTAGCACTTTGCCTGAGTACATGAGAATCTGGTTGGCAGATAGGGAATGCAACACCGCAGATGAGTTGGGGAAAAAAGGGGATCACTAGTTAGCAAGCAGAGCATCATTACACAGGAAAAGGATACCCAGTGCTGTACATGGATATAAGGGAACCCCTGGTGGGCAGCCTAAGCCACCCCAACAGAGTCCACCAGTAACAAGGGAAGCCACTAGTTCAGATACAAGGCCAGGATCAAGGTTAAATGTTTTAAATGTAACCAGTGGGGCCATGTATCATATAAATGTCCACAGAGGCAAGATGGGGAGCAAAAGGTAGGGGAGCCAGCAATTGGGAATAACATAATGCATGTGGTAAGTTGTCTGGAGACAACAAGGGTACCAAACTACCACAAGAGGTTATATCCTGTCTTAGTAGATGGGAAATAGGCCACTGCTAAGAGAGGCACAGCCTCTGACCTAACCAATGTAAAGCATGCAATGGTTAAAGAAGAGCACTACTTGCTTGGGCAGTCTAGTCCAGTCAGAGCTTTAGGAGAGATCCCATTCCAAATACCTTTGACTAGGGTACACCTTGACTGGGAGGGTGGAAAAAGGTGCAAGCAAGTAGGTGTGTTTGAGGGTATCTCTACAGATGTCCTGATAGGGAATGATTTTGATAATGCAGTACCTTGTGTGCATGCAGTGACACACAGTCAGGCTTGGAGTCAGGTATGTGGGTCTGGTAGCCTGGGGGCATCCAGACAGACTGCCTACTTGAAGCCAGGACTGGTGAGGTGGCTACTTCAGGGAGGTAGCTACCCTGTAGCAGTGAGACTGAAGTTGAACCACAGCTGCTGGTTGGTACTGATATTCCCTTGGACAGAGTGACTGTAAGGGCAGAGGTGAGTAGTAGTACCCAGGCTGACAGTGAGGCACTACTGTCAGAGGATATGAGACTTCCTGTGGAAGGGAAGCCAGGAAGGGTTACAAAGAGAGAGTTGAGACATGCTGAGCACTCAGACCCTGTAATACAAGGCTTGAGGGAGGTAGCTAGGGAGACGCCTGATCCCCAAGTAAAAGGGGATTCCATATACTGAAACAAAGGGATGCTGTATAAAGAATGGACCCCTGAGGGAGGGCGAGAGGGTTAGAGACTACAGCAGTTGGTAGTGCCAAGAGCATACTGTCTTGGCACTTCTAGCCATACCCCATGACATTCCCTTTACAGGTCATATGGATATAAAGCATGCCAACATACATAATATGCAGAACTTTTATTCACCTAGGATTGCAAGGGATGTAACAGGGTACTGCAGGACCTGTGAGCAGTGCCAAAAACTAGGCAAGGCAGGAGACATTTCAGAGGGTAGCTATGGTTATTGTGGGGCTGCTGAGTACCCAAATTCCACAGAGAAGAAGTATATCCTAGTGGTAATAAATTATGCTACCTAATACCCTGAGGTGGTGGCTCTTTCCTCTATCGAGGCAGAGAAGGTGGCAAATGCTTTGTTAGATATTTTCAGCAGGGTAGGTTTCCCAAGAGAAATACTGACTGACAGAGGTGCCAATTTCATGTCAGACTTGCTGGCTTGTCTGTGGAAGCATGGTGAGGTGAAGCACCTAAAGACCACCCCCTACCATCCGCAGACTAATGGTCTTAAGTAGAGGTTAAACTCTACACTAGAGACCATGCTACATGTATTTGCAGACCAGTTTAAGAGAGAGTGGGACAAATATGTGCCCCATCTGTTATTTGTTTACACAGAGGTACCCTAGGAATCCACAGGTTTTCACCCTTTGAGTTGCTGTATGGGCATATGGTAAGGGGACCACTAGATTTGATTTGCAAGGAGTGGGAGGGTCAGTGTGAATCCCACAATGATTCTGTTGTAGCATATGTCCTAAACTTCAGGTTAAGGCTCAAGAAACTCATGGGCTTGGCCCAGGAGAAGCTGTCAGAAGCCCAACAGCAGAAAAAGTATGCTGTGGGACAGCAGGCTATGGTTCTCATTCCTGTCAGACACAATAAGCTGCAGGCAGCTTGGAATGAACCCTTCAAAGTGGTAAGGAATGCCAGTGCTGTTAACCACATGGTAGAACTGCTAGGCAGGAGACAAGGGCACAAATTCTACCATGTTAACACTATTAAACCATAATATGATAAGGAGGCCCTGGTGCTAGGTATTTGCAGTAGGAGGCAGGAGGTGTCTGAGGGGGATCTATGGCTACAGCTAGCCTTCTAGCAAAATCCCAAGTTACTATGCTGGAGCCTAGGGTTGCAGGCATATGGTTTGATAGTGCAACACTGTACTGGAGTCAGCAATGCTAAGGCAGCTGGGATCTCAATACAGGGTATTGGGTAATGTATTCCCAGACAGGCTTGTTCTTTTTTAAGCAGTGTTTCTCAAGGGGCACTTGAAAAACTAACTTAACTCTTCGGGGGAGGGGGGACGTGTGATGATAGGAGGTACTGCCAGCACAGGTAGCTGGAATATTGTAAATAATTATATGCCATTTGTGAATATCAATCTGATTTATGTCATGTGTATATTAATCTGATTGGTACAGATGTTTGTGTTGAAAAGGTATTTTTAAAGTGCTTGTGTTTTGAAATGTATCCACAGTGTGCCCTGTTGGAGAGAACAGAAATGTACATGCACTACTGTAAGTGTTTAAATGTATATGTTTTAAGAGAAGAAACTGGAAGGTTAACCTCAGTCCAGCAAACTTTAAAATATATGTGAAATTAAATCACTTTACGGGCTAGGCCATAAAGATGCTATCTCAAAGGTTTCAATGCAGTCAGAGACGTAAATTTTGTAACAGGAAACTTTCTGTATTGTCATTGGCGTGAACTAATCAGTGCTCTGGGAGCATGGAGGTATGACATTGTTTTATGACTTCCAGCGACTGCCACAAATCTGAGCAAAGCCCTTGTATGTGTATTTTTATAGGTAGCTGCTAAATCCTGCCACCTTCCAGCAATGAGGGTTTGCATGGGAACTAGAAGTCAGATGACCAGAAGTGATGTGATTTTGCAAGCTATCCCAGAAGTAATATTTCAGATATTGTTTTGCAAAGTCTCTTAGTGAGACTGAGCATTCTGTATTCTGTGTTGGGCCTGACAATGCCTTGCTCTATTAAGTAAGTAGGGAATAGTATAATTTTCTTAGCTTCAGTCAGGAATATAGTTAAGCTTAGTTTAGATATTGTTTTTCTTTATTTGTCTGAGCCTGTCCTTCAATGTTATTTTAAGTATTTCCTGTGATTTTGAACTATGATGTCACTGTGAATATGTACTTACTATTTTCTTGTTCTTTTATTATTTATTATTATATATATTTAAACCTTTCATTGTGGCTGATTTTTGTAGAGCTATTTAAATTTTGAGAGTACTTGCATATTTATTTGGTGACACTCTGTGGGCCACTCCTAATAGGCTTGCTTTTGGTCAAACTACCATTTGTATTAATATTAACTTCACTCAGTATATTGGGTACCCTTGGAAGAGCCTTATGGTAACTGGCAGGAGTGTCTGGTGGCAGTAGTAATTACCTTATAGTCTGAGGAAGAAGGGCACAGAGCTAGTAAACCTGTGCCAGGCTGTACCCGGTGTGTGTGTGTGTGTGTGTGTGTGTGTGTGTGTGTGTGTGTGTGTAAATCAAATCTCAAAGAAGGAGTGTGTCAGCTACATGGGCAGGGATACTAAGCAGTGGTTTGACAGAGAGGGTGCTGGAGGTCTTGGTTTGGACACTCAGCTGAGATCTCAACTCTATAGCTGTGCCAGTGGGGAGTCTTATTGGGGATCTGGAGAAAGAGGGAGGAAACCAGCCCCAGACTGACTGTGTTCACTGTGTGCTCTTAAGGGAAATTGTGCTTGATTGTGCTTTGTACAGAGATTTGCATCTGGAGATACTGTATGTGTACCTGTTATCCCTCCAGTGAACGTTCCTCACTGTTGCCAGTGGTGAGGATTGAGGGTCTTTGATTACTGGCCCAGTGGAGGGTCATCACAGGGTCATAAGAGTTTCTTTGCTGTCCTTTGTCAGCTATATGACTTTCTTTCAGATAGGAACTGTCCTTTTGATAGGCAGATAGGGAACCAAGGGGTAAAGACAGAAATTGTAACTACTGTGGTTTGTTGTATGAAGAACTAAATGCTATAATAAGTCAACAATATCATAAGGTGATCAGAGAATATATCTATTGTCTAAGAGAAGAAATTTCTGTGTTGAAGTGTAAAAATCTAGATGAAAGCAGCTACAAAGAAAGTTATGAAAAGAGTACTGCTGCAATAATGAAACTGTTTATATAGAAGACAAAAGAAGGAAAGGAAGATCATGTTACTTGGAAGGTGAAAAAAGAACAATGAGAAAAATAAGAAAAAGAGAAAGAAATATGTAACGAGCATAAAGAAAATAAAGGAATAGATAAATTAATAGATAAGACAGACAAAAACTAGGGAAATAAGGTGAAATGGATGAGTTTTTAATGAATATGAAGATGTGTCTTGTGTCAAAGTGCAACTTGTGCAACAGGAGCAGGAGGTGTAGGGGGAGTAAAACATTCTTACTGTATTTCTGGCAAGTAATTCTATTACATTGATTTACTACAATAATGGAAGGACTAGCTAATATTTGGATACGATCACTTCTGGAAGAAGCAGCAGTATTACAATGCTTTTGGTGCCCAATGTACAGGATTACTGTTAATAGTTTTATGGACATTGACGGCAGTCTGTGTTTGAAGTGTAGCATTTTGGTTTATTTAGAGTCTGAAACTGAGGGTTTAAGATGTGAAAGTGTTACAATGGGTGAGAATTCTGAAATATTTTGATTTAATGAAGCATTTTTTAGAGTTCAGTCAGATTTTAAACACAGAAACAATAAGGGATGTAAGGAAATTTATTATGCAAATGCCAGGAGCTTGAATAAAAAAAAAAAATAGTCAAATAAATTAATTTGCATAGAAAATGATTATGACAGATAATGATTGCTGAACTATTGAACTGTATACATGTTTTTATACTTGGTTATCAATTATATGATTGCTTGAGATAAAACAGGAATGGGGTGGTGTTGCAGTATTTGTTGCATCTTGGATAAGTGCTAGAAAGTTAGTTGTTGGCCACAATAAAGAAATTTTAATTTTAGAATTATTTTTTAATATGGCCTCTACCACAATACATTACTGACATGCTACAAGATTCCCATGTCATCTATATCAGATCAGTATCTTTTCATTGAGGAATTAATAATTATTAAATGCAAAACACAAGTGTGACGAACATCATCTATTCTTATCTTAGTAACTGTAAAGATGAAAAAAATGGAGCTGGCCCTATTATTGTGAATGCTGAGGTAGAATTGGCTGAGGCATTTAATAAACACTTCCTGATATGGGACTCTTCATGTGTGACTGACTGCCTTGCCTTATAAATAACACATATATGTGTCCTGCTTTTAGCTTGGATACTGTGAGAAAGCTGCTATGCCATATAAGACAGGACAGTAGAATGGGCACAGATAATCTTATCAGGATGCGTCTGGGTCATTTATGCAAAATACATTTCTGCAACTATTACATCTCTTTTTAACGTTTAATGCAATATTACTTCATGGTTATCTTCCACTAAGCTGGAAATGTTCAGATGTTAGAGTTATACATAAAGGCAGTTCAGTGGATAATATCTGTAATTACAGGCCAATCAGCCAAGCATTACTGGGCAAGAGCTTTGACAGATGTTTGTTATCTGCTTAGAATAATGATTTAAAGGGTTGTTTGCTGGATTTGTCTCAACATGGTTTTACACAGAATAGATCAATGTTTACAAATCTGACTACCTTCTATGATCCTGTTTTTAAAACTTTAGATCAGAGTTTATCTGTAATTGGGGTTTATTTACATCTATCTAAATCTTAAAAATTAATAAGATTAAATCTGATGTTCTTTAATTTGGTAAATTTAATATGGCAACTAATGTGAAATTAGGATCTATAGATTAATTTAACTTGGAATACAAGGATTTGGGCATTTATATCTGAAATAATCTTAAATTCTGCTCTCGTGTTCAAGTTATTTACACTAATTTTTCAAAGTTCCAGGACTAATTTTCAAAAACTTTACCTCAAGTAACACAGATTTGTTTAAAAAATATTCATAGCATATTTCACCCTAATATTGGATATAATATTTTGTTTTGTACACATAATGGAAGATATTTGTTAGCTTTAGAAGGAATTCAGAGGAAGTTTACCAAGATAATTTTGGATGTGAAAAATTTTGCATACCACTCTAGACTATCTAGGTCTTCTTTCTAATAGTTATATTTTGTGAGGCAAAATATATTTAGTCTATCAGGCTTTAAGGAATGGGAACATTCACTTATTGTTAAACTTTGAACTGAAGGACTCCTTTCAAACTAGTGGGGAGGTTAATTATTCTTTTGAAAATGGTAAATGCAGAACTGCCATAAGATCTAAACATCTTTTCATGCTCAATGGTATACTTGTGGAACAGGTTCCCTTTGTTTATCTGACAATCTGAATCTCTATATTTATTTAAAAACATTGTGATTTTTGGGTGGCTAACGCTTTGATATTTGAATGGAGTACATGTTCTGAATGGCTTCTTACCCAGTACAATTATTGTTAACTATTGAATATGGAGAAGATGTTGAGAAGAACAAAAGGGAAAGAACTAAATTGAATGATATTTTAGATCTAAAGAGGATAAAGAAAATTCTTCACCAAATGTACACATTTAGAAAATAGGGTGAAAGTGCTTTGTTTTGTTTGAGAATCAGATAACTTTAATACTTGGGAAACAGAGTACAGAAACATGACCTAATACCTGTCAGGATAGATAAAGATGATAGCAGTGGAGGATGACTGAAGTTTGTAGCTAAAATGATTAGAATATGTACAAATGAGAGGCTTTCTGATTGTATTGACAGGTTATCTCAGAAATTAAAGAAGATTATGAGCCAAAGGCTGAGAGGAATGCTGATGATTCAACTATGATATATAAAAAGAGAAAGCACAATTATTCAAGATCAGAAAGTAAGTATGAGTTTTGATCTATCTAGTACAAAATATGAAACTCCAAGTAAATTATCAGAAATTGCACTTTATCTTATGGAACTGATATCTAAAGACAGTTCTGAGATGAATGGAATGAAGTGGCTGAAAATGACATGAAGAGGTGGCCAAGTAGACGTGTTGTTCTCTACAGATTTTTGCTTAGCTACAAAAAAAAAGTGACTCAGCAATTTTGGATAGTTTTCCATTTATTGGTAGGCGATGGATTCATTAAAAGAAAAAAAATATGAGGAAAGTTGGTTACTTGGAGGATGGAAACTAAGAAAAAATAGGTTGTGATTAAAAAGGTACAAAGCTCATTCTTATATAGGTAAAAAAGAGCAACTGCACATATGAGTGAATGTTCATTTGTGTGAAGCTAATATGGTTGAATTCAAGTTTGTATCTTGCAGGTAGGCATGACTGTACAGGAAAATGAACAGATATAGATAGATACATATATACATACATGTATATATATATATATGTGTGTGTGTGTGTGTGTGTGTGTGTGTGTGTGTGTGTGTGTATATATATATATATATATATATATATATATATATATATATATATATATGTATATATATATATATATATATATATATGTATATACATATATATATATATATATATATATATATATATATATGGGTCTACTTCATTTCACTGAAAGCTCATTTCGCTGAAACTCAGTTGCCTGCGCACAATTCACTGAAAGATCATTTCACTGAAAACTCATTTGACTTTAACTCATTTTGTTGAAAGCTATATATGGCCTTTTCCCCACTGTAGTGCGATCCTGGAGATAGTATATAAAGTAAGGGGGTGTGTGGGGGGCACTAGTCTCTAGTTTAAATGTTTAAAACCATAGGTATGGATACTTACAAGTTGAATGAATAACTCTTTCCAGAAGACAATATATAACCAAACTATGTGACGGGGCTATGCCCCCCACACCCCCCAATGTGGGGGGCTGTGCCCCCCTTACTTTATATACTAGGATATATTATATTATATTATATACCCGGATCACACTACAGTGGGGAAAAGGCATATATAACTTTCAACGAAACGAGTTTAAGTTAAATGAGTTTTCAGTGAAATGAGCTTTCAGTGAAATGAAGTAGACCCATATATCTGTGTGTGTGTGTGTGTGTGTGTGTGTGTGTGTGTGTGTGTGTGTGTGTGTGTGTGTGTGTGTGTGTGTGGATGGGAGGTCCCTTACAATTCTTTGAGAAGTCAATTCCTCAAGGTGAAAGAAAACCAGTACAGCTGATCAAAAATCAGTTGATTGCATGTACCAAAAAAAAATAAATAAATAAAACACTTCCAATAAGAACAGGTAGAAAAGGTCAACCAAAAACACTGGAATCCACGAGGGCTTGCAATAAACAGGTAAACAATACTTGAAATACAAGCAATATTAGTGTTAAAAAAGCTTTCAATTCACGCTTTCGTCTTTACAAGAAGATTTCTTCAGAACAATTAAAGTCACACACATTTCCTCCTTTTAAACCATAACCCATCAATAAGAACAATATATCAATTAATCAATTTACCAAAAAAGATTAAAATTAGCATTAGACAAATAATACCCCCTGTAAAAAAAACATGGTGTATATATATTTAAAGACTATTTATTAACTTTTAACCTTCTGTTTTTTTTAAATTAATATTAATAGACTCATTAATTCCTGGCATTTTAGCTGCCTCTAACTCCAGTTGCCAGTGTTTCCTTCCTTTCAGCAGGATTTTTATAATCTCCTCCTCTACAGTCCTTTGGTACTTGTTCCAACACAGAAAACCTTTTATAAACATTACATACTAGGGTATGTCTGTATAGGGAATTATTTCTATCTTTAGATTTAATACTATAAACATTTTCCTTAGTACGCTTCTCATGACTTCTAGTAGTCATCCCTATATAAAAAGAAAAATACCCTGAACAAACATATATAACACTCCTACTGTTTTGCAATTAAAGACCCCAGGAACAGTTAATATCCTGTCAAGATGTTTAAAATCAACAATAGGACCTTCTAAAATGTACCAACAAGCAGGACAAGTCCCACACTTATACATTTCCTTACTCTTATGAGAATAACTCATTAATTAACTAATTGATTATGTTAGGAAATATTGTTTGATATTATTATTTGATTGTTCTGAAGAAGTCTTCTTGTAAAGATGAAAGCATGAATTAAAAGCTTTTTTAACACTAATATTGATTGTGTTTCAAGTATTGTTTAACTGTTTATTCTAACCCTGGTGGATTTCCATGTTTTTGATTACATGTACCAGTTTTTTCAGTGAGAGATTGCAGTAGAATGGATATCAGGGAATTTATACTTTCTCCACTGTATTGCAGTCTTGGATTTGGTGTATATAATTATCAGAGGGTATGGGGATGCAGAGAAACTTGCCTTCCTGCAAAAAAAGTATTTTTTTCAAAATCTTTGTGATTTAAACTGTTTTGAGTATGTGACAAGTGTTTGAAGTTTTGGTACTTTGAAAACCTATCATATAGGCTTATATATATATATATGGGTCTACCTGACAACATCGACACATCACAACACTGACAACGAAATCACCGACACCACATAACCGACAGTTCACAAACACGAAACCTCACATGCCCGACACACCATAATAACGACAATCAACAAACAAAACAAATCCCCTGTCCAAAAAGCACACACACAACGCAAGCACACCAAAATCCTTACAAACCCACACTAAACCTCACATACACAACTACCTACAACCTTAACCCAAACCCTAACCCAAAGGTCCGTCACTATCGCACACTCACCTAACCCATGCCCTAACCCTAACTCACTTAACCCGCCCCTAACCCAAAGACTATCACTACCGCACACTTACCTAACCTGCGCCCTAACCCTAACTCACTTAACCCGCCGCTAACCCAAAGACTATCAGTACCGCTCACTTACCTAACCCGCGCCCTAACCCTAACTCACTTAACCCACCCCTATCCCTACAGACCGTCAATATCGCACACTTACCTTACTCGCACCCTAACGTCCGTCACTACTGCATACTTACACAGCCTTTTCCCATGTTGGTGTTCTCAGCGTCGGTGTTTTCATCCGTCGGTCTTCTCAGTTGTCGATCTTCTGGCTTCGGTGTTCTCAGTGTCGGCGTTCTAAGCTGTCGACATTGTCAGGTAGACCCATATATATATATATATATATATATATATATATATATATATATATATATATATACATCTAGGACTATTGAATGAAAGTTTAATAGTCCGAATCCACAACAACCGAACGCACTTTAACGAAAGCGCTTTCACCAAAAAAGCGCTTTCGTTAAAGTGCGTTAGAAAAAAACCCAAAAAACAATAAATCTTCTTTATGCAGGAGGGCAAGCCACCCTGTACCCCTCATGTGGGGGGCTGTGCCCTCCACACTCCCCTACTTTTATATTCTCACTCCAAGGTTGCACTACAGTGGGGAAAAGGGAATTCTTCCTTAACTGCACCATAGTGCGACCGGCACAACCAGCATACATAACCGAAAGTGCTGCTTCGGTGAACAGCTCTTTCGTTATGTATGTTTGGTGATTTCTGCTTCGGCAGAAAGTGCCGTCGGGGATCTGTACAGATCTTATATATATATATATATATATATATATATATATATATATATATATATATGGTTTACAATCAAAACTTGGAAACTGCATTGGTCATCTGGCATGTGGTCGACTTGCAGTTTCAACTCAGCATAATGTCGAACCAAAAATGATCAACTACACTACAGCGAATGGGTAGTGTAGGGGGATATTTTGGGTTTGACACTGTGTATGGAGGTTGTGGTTCAGTAAGGAACAGAGAATTAGCCCATTTCCTCACTATAGTGTGATGTTGGAGTTGATATATTTAATGTGAAGGTGGGTATGAGGGTGCAGCCCACACATGGGGGGTGCAGGGGGGCATAGCCCCCTGCAAAATAGTACAATTAATGTACAGTTGACCATTGAGTGTAATGGTACATTAATGTGAATAGCATGGGTGACTAATGTCACCTCCTGGTATGGTGAACTTGTTAAACCAGGAAGTTTGGCTATGTCCTTTCCAACGTCCTGCCTTTTAGATGTGTTGGAAATTGACATTATGGCCATTCTCTGGAGGCATTTTCAAGAATATGATAGTAAACCTATATGTATGTATGTATATGTGTACATCTAGATATACAAAACAAGCATGGAGAAGAATGGGTGATACTAATTGTTTGCCAGTTCAGGGAATATCAGAAGAACTTAAGAGTTTCCAAATCCTGGCAAAAGGCATAAATGTCCCAATTTATATGAAAAGCTATACAGAAAATCCAAAAAAATACCACCAGATTCTACTGGATAGTTCCTTGAAAAATTTTTCTAGCATAATACTAGAGGATTTACGGAAGCAGATGGGTGTATAATTTGTTCCTACACAATAGTACTTTGCATCCCAGTCAGTGTAAGAAAAGGATATGTATTCCTTGCATTATGAATGTTAAGATGTTAAGTACAGTTTTCTGACTGACTTAAAACCATAAATACATTATATATATATATATATATATATATATATATATATATATATATATATATATATATATATATATATATATATGCTTTACATTCATATGGTCGAGCGCACATTGCTCGACCATACATTTTACTGAGTTTTCTCTTCGAATCCCATGGAATGTCATAAAAACACAGAATTCAACATTTCTGATTGCTCTACACCCTAAAATGAGTGGTAACATGGGATGGGATTTTTTTAAGATGTTGCCACATTCCTTTCGGCCATACCCGGTCGACCATTCATCAGTCGACCATATGCATGTATACCTATATGTGTGTGTATATATATATATATATATATATATATATATATATATATATATATATCTTTGGGTCTACCTTGACCCACCGAAATTGCATTTCACCGAAATATAATTTTGCAACCCCGTTTTTCCAAAAGTGCATTTATCCGAAAATGCACCTTCATGAAAAACAGGATCAACTAAAGTCATTAGATTATGTTTTTATGACAATCTCAAATTAAACATTTTAAAGTTCTGTGTCATTAAAAGTCATTAATGGAATTTTTCTCTGATATATAATACTCCAATTATAACTTAAAGAGTTATGCACATTATTTTTTTACAAATATTATAAGCATTATAAAATGTGTAGAGTTATACACTGATGTCAGAATTGTGATATTTTTTTTTGTTCTTTTTACAAAGGGGTTTGAATGGTTTAAAGGTAACATTTATTGAGTAAATGATGATATGTATCGTTAGCATTTATATTTTACCTTATACCAGCATTCTCGTGTATTAACCATAACAGCTTGAACACCCTAACATTGAAATGGGGAAAAAAAAACAAGAAAAGAAAAACAAAATACCTGCATCCTCCACGAAGGGATATTCTTTGCTTCCCCATATCCCAGCTAATTATATATACCAACTCCAAGATCTCATCACAGTGGAGAAAGCAGCAATTCCCCGGAACCCCCTATGTGTGATCTTGCATAACAATAATCCTGTTCAATTTTCTTCCTCCACTTTAGTGTTTGTGCTTTTTGGAATGAGTTTTTGTTGATCGGTCATTTGATGGTTTGAAAAAACAAAGAGAACCCAATGTATTATAGGGTCTACTACAAGAGCTGGCATTTGAAGTGCTCAGAAGACACTGTCTTGAAATCAGAGACTTCAGTATTTTGTAGGTGCTACTGCTGTTCACATTCAAACTTGAATATGAGCTCTGGCAAGCAATTGCTGTAACTTACCTAGACACATGCAAGTTCAAATAAGGTAAGTACAAGCTATGGGGAGGGAGTGGGAGGCTGAGTTTTGGGTTAGGGAGTAGGAAGGGAGTTTTAGTGTTAGGGAGCATAAAGGGAGTTTTAAGAAGTGGAAGGGGAGTTTTAGGGTTAAGGAATGATTTGGGTTTTTATGTTTAGGGATGGGGTGGAGTTTTCAATTTAAAGAGTGAGAACTTAAGGCTGGAGTGGAGGAGAGTTTTAGAGTAAGGGACTGAAGACTTACGTTGGGAACTGGTTGGGAGTATTAAGGTTAGAGTTAGGGCTTTAATTTCCATATAGAGTTTAACAGGGTCAGATACTAGGAGGACTACATAGCTGTAGGACATTGGCTAGTAGGAGTTATAGCAAGTGGCAGTGAGCTAGTAGAACACGAGTACCTGTAGTAGAACCTGTATATTTTTTAACATTTATAAAGGATCCAGGTTAGAAGGAAACGAGCTAGTTTATTACTATTCTATGTAGTAAACAGGGCTTAAACACCATAATTTTAACTTTGTTGTAAGTGTTTTGGTTTCATTCCTTTCTTTTCCATTTTACTTTATATATTGGAGCATATGGCATAGGGTTTTATAAAATAGTTTTTAATGCATAAAGGCTATTTCATGTTTAGTTTATAATTGGGAATCAATAACCAATTTAGTGTCAAGCTGAGAAAAATAAGGACTAACTGGTTGAATGGGAATTGTTATTAGCAAATAATGAGATACCAGCAGCTTAGGAGAGTACTGGAAACACAGTTAGCTGTTGTTTTAATCAGAGATTTAATATAAATGGCTTATAACTATTTTTATCTTTGTAGTTTAGTACTTATAAATATTTTTGATTTAGGTGTTGCAATGTTTTAATTTGTGAAAAAGTTATGGTCATCCAGAAGAAGAGATTGGTTTAGTTTCTCAGTGATGACCAGAAACATTATTAATATTATTATTATTATAGAAAAAGATTCACGTTAGATTTAACACTTAACAAGATGGGCAATTCTAAAGGCAGGATGTACGGTTTTTACCTTTTCAAGAAGCAATGGGCATCATTATTCTGGTGTCATTAATGTTTGTTACTAATCTGGTGTCATTAATGTTTGTTATAAGCATAACATCTCTTTCGTATAAATAGTGTCTATTAAAATATCCAAAATTTGAGATTATTTTCCAATACTAGAATAATTAGCCATTTGTATATAAATGATACATAAACTGAATATCATTCACTGTAGCTTGACATCCAGCTTTCAAAAATATCTATCTGTAAATTCAAAGAATTTGTTGCAAAAAACACAGTATCTAAAAGACAAACATGACATTCAATCAGTTTGCAAAAATAATAACAGCAAATTATATCTATGGGAGGCAGCTATAAGATCAAATATGGTTAAAGTTGACTTCTGTGTGCCAGCTCACCTTACACAAATGCACATTTCATTTTATTTATTTTACTTTTGTTTACCCACGCTTGTAGAACTGTCCTAGGTAGTTTAGGTAAATACTAAGCTATCTGCCCAAGGGCATCTATAAGCCTAGCCAGAATGTGTTGGCTTTTGCCCCCCCTTTGATTAGTTCCCTGTGCCTCTGTCCAGCAGAGCCACTGCAGTGATCCCCAGGCTAATTTTCTGTTTCCCATCCACTCATCACGGTTTCTCTTGAAGAGTGTTAGTGAAGTACATGTGTATGCCAAGATAAAAGCTTATTCCATAGCATTTGAATAGCTTATGCTATCCCAAATAATAGTTATGTGTACCAGACACAAAATACCTGTATCATGCAACTAGTAAAGAAAATAAGAAATATATTATTGTCTTAAAATCACAGGACATTTGCCATGTCTTAGGTGTCATCGCAGGACACAACTGTCCAAAGTGGGACCTCCAGGAACAAGTGGTAACCCTACTCCCCACTGAATTATCGACAGTATATATTCAACTCAATCACATACCGACACCACCTCTCAACCTATTACAGCAAAAAAAAAACCTTTTCAGCATATGTCCGGGGATAAAAGCTGTTAACATATTACAGACATTTTTAGGCAGACATTTGATAATTAAATTACATGAACAACTATTACAGTCTTGCAAAGCTGGAATTACAACAACAGCAAACAGCAGGGCCAGTTGCTTCATTCACACATAGCCACAATCCCCATTGCCTGTCCCACCCATAGTATCTGATTTGATCTTGCGAGGTTAAAAGACAAAAAAAGGACAAAAGGCAGCACTGTTATTAATACATGCATTTTTTCACATAACAATAGCAAGAGTTCAGAGCTTGTGGTCAATCTTACTTCACTCAGATGCAGGTTATTCTTGCAAAGGAGGTCAGAAGTACAACAGCAAGGCCAGTCATTTCATTCACACATACTAGGCATAGCCCCCAGCCAGACTGCCTACCCACAATATCAACTTTTAGCCTACAAGGTTTAAAGCAACGAAAAGAGAAGACAACGGTTACATTACTTATTTCTTCATCACCACAAAGTTAAGAGCTTACAGGTGATCTTACTTTAGTTCACGCATACACACTTTAGTCATGCAAAGCTCGAGTTTCAACAACAAAACATCCATGCACCATCCAAATCTATCTTGACTGATCTTGCAAAAAGATTAAGTTAAAAAAAAGCATTTCATCCACATGTAGCCCCCAAGACACATTGCATACCTGGTATCTGTTTGACCCTGCCAGGATATTTTATTAGAAAAAAAGACATCCACAGCCAAACAGCCTCAAAAGCACATTGCCTCTTTAGTACCTGGTTAGCCCTGCCAGGTTAGTATATTAAAAAGAAGAAAGTCATTAACAGTCCCCAAAACAAATTATCTCCGTAGTATCTGGTTAACCCTGCCAGGATATTATGTTAAAACAAATAAAGTCATCACCAGCCCCTAAAGCATGCAGACTACCAGTATCTGGTTAACCCTACCAGTGAATTATATTAAAAAAAGAAAATCATTAACAGTCCCCAAAACACATTGCCTTCCTAGTATCTGGTTAACCCTGCCAGGATATTATATTAAAAAAAAAATAAAGTCATCAACCACCCCCAAAACACACAGACCACTAGTATCTGGTTGACCCTACCAGGAAAAAAATAAATACAGAAATTATACAGTCAACCCTGTCAGGAAAAAAATATATATAAAGAAAGTATCTGGTTGGCCCTGCCAGGAAAAAATAAAAATAATAAAAAAACTAAGAACTTAATATAAAAATAAAAAACTAAGAACTTAATTAATTATTTTTATTTATTTATTGACATTTGTTAACCGGGTTAGTCTAACTGTGCCAGTAGCCCATTTTCAGTGGAGACCCAAGGAGAAAAGCTCCAGTTACAAACTAATTACAGTATATAAATAAATATAAATTCATACTCTAAGAATGTAAAATTACAAATCGACAGGTCAGAAAATCAATAATAAGAAGCATGCATATAGTGATAAACAAGTGTCAATTGTACAAAGATATACAAAAATATACAGCAAAGTTTAATCCTTAAGTTTTGTGAGGTTGGGTTTACAAGTTAAACATCCAGTAGGTTACTAGGTATACTTAATTAATTAATGAATCAATCAATCTGTTTTGGGGGAGGTTAATTTACAAATAGCCTACCTTGGCTTCTTTCATCTTAAAGTTTGGTTCTGAGTCTCCGATCGATGATTAAACAATTTTTCCTTTTTTTTTTCTATGAGTCCTCTGTCTCTCGCTCTCTCCCTCACAACTTAACTATCTCCAGTTAATGCATGGGAAAAGAATGCAAGAGTAAAAGGACTAATCAGCAGCCATGTCATGTACTCATATTATGTGACAGGCTGCAGACTTAACAGTCCTGGCGGCTTCCTATTTCCTGCAGTTATCTTCATTGATGCCTGCAGTCTTCCCAATCAGGACTGTTTTAAAAATAGTCTGGCCACAAAAACACATATATATATATATATATATATATATATATATATATATATATATATATGGGTCACCTTCAGATGCCCGACAACGCGTTTCGCCAACACGGAATCAAAACACCGACAACGCAGATGACTGACAAGGTGAGAACCCGGACTCGGTAAGTGTGTGAGGGATTTAGTGTTGAGCAGACAGGTAAGTGCGATAGTGAGGGACTGTGGGTTTAGGGGTGGGTTAAGTGAGTTAGGGTTAGGGTGCAGGTAGGGTGAGTGTCGGACCTTGGGGTTAGGGGTGGGTAAGTGAGTTAGGGTTAGGGTGCAGGTAGGGTAGTGTCGGATCTTGGGGTTAGGGGTGGGTAAGTGAGTTAGGTTAGGGTGCAGGTAGGAGTGTCGGACCTTAGGGTTTGGGTTAGGGATAGTGGATATGTTATGTAGTGTACTGTGTTGTTTACGTGTAGTGTGTTGGTGTAATGGTTTTCGGTGTTTTGCGTTGTCGGTATTTTTAGTTGTCGGTCTTTTGGTGTCGGTGATTAGTGTGTCGTAAACGCGATTTCGGGATATAAGGTGATCCATATATATATATATATATATATATATATATATATATATATATATATTTTTTTTTTTAATCGAGCACACATGCTCACTTCTCCGAATTCAGGGTTGCATTGCATCTTCGGCTTTAAACACTAGTTTGCAGTTCAAACTGCTACCAGTGTATAAAAATAGTAATTTAAATTGTTTTATTTATTTATTTACTTTTTATGAGAAAGTTGGGGGGATGCAGCACAGCAGTCCAGTACCACAATCCACCCCTGCTCAATCTGCTCAATACATTACCAGAACACATATTACCAATTATCTGTCTTTCTCTTCCCATCATATTGACAGCATTTATTATCTACTTGAGGAAGAATTTCTTTGAAGTCTGTGTTGTATTAATCTGATGGATCCAGCCAAGAAGATGAATCAAGCCTATTACTACAATGGACACCATAATGCAAGTCATTTATCAAAGTTTTGTCCTGGCGATGCAATCCTTAATAAGCAACACCACAGGAAGGCATGGATTATTTCTGCAATGGTCGTGTGTGCAAACAACACATGAAAGTCTTACCTCCCTAAAATGGAACTGTGACTAGTGTTGCAATACAATTTGTATTAACCATCCTGCAGTACTTACCTTCAAACTATATAACATATAGCTCCTGACAACTACATTTGACAAACTTTTGCAAAGTAATATAGCTCAACTACAGAATGTTTAAGTAGTTCCATGTTTTGCAGAACACCTGAGACCAAAAGGGAGACAAAGTTATGTGGTCTGGTAGAATCAATACACCAGTTGACAGACTGAGTCTGTGAAAGGCTTCTCTCAATACTTAGTTAAAAGTAGTCATATGCATGGTAAATGGTTCATACTGGAAAAGGAGAAAAACATTACTTTTTAAAAGGGGGGCAGTGTCATGTGCAGTCATAGTCACAGTAACATCAGCGGCTTAAGATGAGGCAGAAATGCATTTTGATAATTAGAGAAAATTAATATAGTATACTGTGTACTAGACATTTGTAATTGCATTAGATGAGACAGGCTATGGTTCATGATATAACAGCTGTGACAATGATTTATCTCACTTCAAGTGACACTGTACACAAAGCACACCAATTGGAAACAGTACTCCTATCACTGGCATCATCTGGGCCATATAAGCATCATACTCTGTCATATTATTCCCACCCCGAACGGCAGCACTGCTAATAGCAGCTAAAATATTATATATTATTGTTAAAGTTTGCAACTGATCTGCCAAAACTAAATAGTCTTTTTAGATACCAGGAGTCAACTGGTTTGAGAAAATGAAAACAGGTTGAAATAGCTTGAAAAAGAACACCCTTATGTAATTTCTATTTAAAAATACATTTTGTTCTTGAAATTTTTGCTTTGACAAGATATTTTTAGATAATAAAACTTTAGTGCTATTGTGAATGTGGCAGTCAGATCAGTTTTATGTTGGACTGGATGCCTTAATTTCAGATACTGGGCTGCTATAATATTTTTCCTAACAGAAAACAAACCAACCAAAATTCTTTAATTCAGAGCATATTAAATTTATAGATTTCTGTATCAATAAATTAGCAATGAGACTAAATATTTTATTATTATCAAATGAATGACGATTGTAAGTAGTGGATTTTGTCATTGTTATTCTGTTTTCTAATGTGTTAAATTACTTCTTGCTTGAGATGTGTCTGACTGCATGTATTTAAAAAAATAAGTATTGTTAGGTTGCAGGTTGTGTATTATTTACACTTCAGTGATGGACTTAAGACCATAAGGGTAAAATCAGAATTGTTTAACAGAAACATGTGTGGATGAATATTAGACAGCTACAAAACGTACACCAATGATTATTGCTGTTATACCCTGGCCCAGCTTCTTTTACACGCATTTTGTTGGAGAACTTATTAAAAGTAGTATCTCTCTGTTTTTGAATTATGCCTTTTATTTAGGTTTTTACTTGATTTGAAATGTGCTTATTATGGCAAAGTCATGTTTGAGTAATTTGGATTTAAAATGTTTAAGTATGTTTAGTTCCTAGGATCATAGCAGATTACTAGGTTATCGACCTGGAGATCATTTTAAGCCTAGCTATTTCAACCCAATGTAATACTATTCAATATCCAAGACTGCATTTAGTGATGACTGCCCATGTCCAGGAGGGTTGTGGGCTCTATTCCTGGCAAGAATTTGCGGTGCCCAATCCACTCATTCAGGTTCATGTTGAACAGTGTCATAGAGGTGCTCTGTTTCACATGAATTGGTAGCCTGTTTGTTCCAAAGATGTGGCAGTTGCTGGGAGATAAATCTGTCCCTCCAATTGTCCTATTTAAGTCGTAGGCCATATTTAATTCCCGGAAATGGGTAGTTTTCACACTTCTGTTTTCATAACTGTGAGAGCATGTAGCAGCATTCACAGTCAGGAGGTAGAAGAAACATTCTCTTACGCCTTGCAATAAGACGTGTTTTTTTCTGTACTGTTCTCTTGCTTCCCCCTTTGATCTCTTTTGCATCCTATACCCATTTTACATTTTTTGGATAGTGTGAAGAGACATCTGTTTGGCTACTTTTTGCAGTAGTCTTTTCAGGAATATATTTCTTGTTCCTGAATATACTTTATTATGGTTTTAAATAAGTGTTAACTGTTCTTTTTAGCTATATAAACAGCTGTCGTGTTTTCAAAGTTCCTCTCTCACTTCCTGTTTCAGTGCTTGATCTAGACTATGTCAATGATTCTTATGCAGACCTAAAGGTAGAGCCAGGCAAGGATGATTTCTGCCCTTTCCTTTTACAGGTTAGGTGGCTTGCAGGCAAAGATTAACATCAAAGCTATTTCCCACCTTTCCCAGTGGCACTCTGACAGCTTTGGGGGTACATCTTATCAGTGCAGCTTCAATTTTGTCTGGCTCAGAGGTGATTTGCTTACAGTATTTACTAGTTAGTGGCTGTCCATAGAATGATGTTTTAAACTTAAGGTGTCTACTTCCTTTAAATATTTCTTGATAACATTTGTTGCAATGCGATTTTGTTTTTAATAAAATTTGAATATTTTAATACTTTTAATAAATTGATAATAATAGTTGTTATCTATTTTAAAGTGAAAAGCATAAAATCTTCCTGTATTTGGAAAACTTAACAGGTAAAAAACTCATCTGCTAATAGAACTCATCTGCTAATAAAGGAACCTACACTTTGAATGGAACTGAGTACTTGTCTTTATTATTTTTACATAATGAAGGACTACTGAATTACCTCCCACAGACACCTGGACCCAACCAAACAAGAAGTACTCCAAGACCATGAGAGAAAGAATCGTCTACCACCACAGGAGAATCTCCCCTGGAAGCTTCTCCTCATACACAGACAAGTGGATAATACTTTTTTATGTATTTGAAAATCTTGGAGAATTCAGCTTTGTTCAATAAAAAAGCTGCAATTAAATAAAACTGAAATGATACAATTTTTATTTTATTTTGTTGTTGTGTCTTTCGGCTTTTCCCGGTTAGGGGTCGCCACAGTGGAACTCCGGTCCGCTAATGATTGGTAGTTGATTTTTACGTGCCGAGTTACCAGCCCTGATGCACAACCTTCAACGAAGGTATGCCCATTCATGCATGTCTCCATGCAGAAGACGCTCTATCTGAGAATCGAACCGGACAGAGTCTTACTGTGAGGCGACAACGCTACCGCAGCACCACCACCGCATATATGAAGAAAATTATTATTTACAGAACTTTCTTTTGTTACTTCCTAATCCACTAACTGAAGCTGGTTTGAGTTTTTAGCCACTGAATTTATCCACCAAACTATTTGTGCAGCCACATTTATTTTTCCTTTGGGCTATTTAAAATTTAGCAACAGGAAGGCCTCACTGCTGTTGGCTGATTTTGTACCATCTATGTTATAATTATTCAATTATTTAGGTTTGAAAGTGGATAAAGTTTCAGAAATCTAAACTTTCAAATTGACAGGGAAATTGTATGATAATTTGTTTCTAATCAGCCATAACAGTATAGTCATTTACAATTAAATTAGGAGGACAGTTATATGTTGAATATTGTTAATGGCTTGTAGCTTGTTTGACATATCTTTTACTACCCATTTTATAAAACACTTGTTATTGTGCACAGCTATTAATACTCAAGTAACTACATGTTTTCACAAATAATGTTTTGGAAGTGCAGGAAAATCTTTAACTAGATTTGAAATTGTTAGCAGAAGATATTATAATCTTTGTTTTGATTCACAGAAGTCCAAGCTGGATAAAGTTACTGTTGTAACATTGTCTGGCCTATGGCAAGGATTGCCAGTCTGTCAATCTCTTGGCAAGCTAGTACCCCAAGAGGCTTGCTATGACTCACTTCTGGAATGCAGCCAGCCCCTCCCCCCTTCAGTGCCCCAGCATGTCAGTGAAAGGGCTAATGAGCCACTTGACAGACTAAGATGATAGTGATCCCCTTAAGTCACAAGCTAAAAAACAGTAAAGCCCACGTCCCAGCAGGATTCACTATCTGCACTGTGAAACCATAAACAGTTATGTGAGTATTCTAGCAAAATGTTACAACACAATAGTCATGTGAAGCTAATACTTAATGACAAAAAACTTTCATTGCTAAACCAATTTTTGTGTTTTCTGTGGCTGTTCTCACACCTTTCTTGTTAAAACTGCCGTGGGATATTAGGTTTCATCATGTTACAAGAAACTGTAGAAGAAGCTGCATGCATTTCAAACTGTGACTGACGCAGTTTGCAATTGCCCCTTCATTAGTCTAAAGAAATGAATAAAGAAAGCCAGGCTACTCACAGCTGTATGCATCATGTTAGAAATCAGCTTTATAAAGATAAAACATACACACACACTACATAAAACTAAGAACACTAACTTTTTCAAGATAAAATAGTCACACTAAGCAGTGATTTCATTTGCGAACAGAACACAAGAATTTGCGTGACCTAATTAAGAACACAAGAATTTGAGTGACTTAATTAAGATAACTAAAAGGAAAATAAAACATTTATATGTAATGGGTGATAAAAGGATATGATGAGAAATCTCCAGTACTGTGTCAGAAGGCTATCTGAAGATGAAAATAAACATATATATTTTTGCAAAATGGCACACTAAAGTTAATTAAACCTTTGTTTAATTCTAGAGATTACCCTTATGGAGTTCAGACAGCAAAATAAGCAAGATATCTCCTTCACTAATCCCTTAAATCTGACCTCTTACAGAAATAAATGATTTTACACAGGAAATAATACATATATGAGGCATCTTGCATTATTTCTATTCTGGAATAAAATAAAAATAAAAATTAATCTGCATAAAATGTGAAAATCTGTGTTTTCATTGCGTGAAACAATTTATTCATTCATTTCTGAAATCCACTTCAGTAATAACACAAGTCAATAACATTAGTAGTTATGTTATTTTAAATAAATACATTGCAAAATTGTTTTCTAAAGGAAATAAGCTTTTTGTAACTTGTGTACCTGTGTTGCCTAATCTTGCCTTGAGCTCTTTAGATACTTATGGGAGAGTTGTATCTTCTTGTAAAGTAAGGACTTCTACGCAGGCTAGTGGAAGCATATTTCACTGATCTGTAATCCAGCAAAGATATGTCAACAACAGCAGTTAATACTGTTTCATAAGTATAGGATGCTTTGCATTTCTGTTTTACAAACAAGCCACTATCTGAGTTCTACCTTTTACATACTAAATAGATGCAGAACAGAACTAAGCAACTGTCTAAGGTGAAGTAGGGAACAACTTTTTTAATGTTGGCTACAAGGCATAGTTCTCACTGAATACAATGTCTCTTGAGAAAGTGCACATTTAAAAGCATTCTGCCTTATGTTCTCTGATAAAGAGAGAGAGAGAGGGAGGGAGAGAGAGAGAGAGAGATAGTAGACATTCAAGACAAAGCTTCAAGTGTGTGATTTCATCATCCCACACATATAGAAAGAAGGGTGTTCAACGATAGATGTACATGCAGTACGCATCTGACTTTAAGCTAGCTTGAGGGCAAAAGTACAAAACTTTTTATTTCCTACCACTAATAGATTTTCTGCTGATTTTCTTAATCCTTGGAACCTTACTGCAAGCAGTTGACCATGGGAGTTTACTAGTGGGACAGACACTTGAATGTTGTTGTGTCTTTCAGCTTTTCCCGGTTAGGGGTCGCCACAGCGGAACTCTGGTCAGCTAATGATTGGCAGTAGATTGTTTACGTGCTGAGTTGCCAGCCCTGATGCACAACCTTCAATGAAGGTACGCCCATTCACGCATGTCTCCACACAGAAGACGCACTAGCTGAGAATCGAACAGGACAACGTCTTACTGTGGGGACAGACACTTGAATATGAAACAGTAATTCTTGCATTCTCTGTTAACAATGGTAATGTGGTTCAGAATCCATGATATACCATGATATAGAGATACAGAATATCACAAAAATTATTTATATAGAATCCACCTTATTACAGAAAGTCAGGGTTTGCTAGACACGAAAATATTTTTGTATCCAGAATGGGAAAAATGAAAGTTACTGTATATCCTACAGATTACGGAGGGGCGATCTACGCCTAAAACACAAGGCATTCTCTCAGCCAGCCCTGATGAATCTGTGACACATTCACAAAACAAACAGCACTACAATTACCCCATCTAAGGATTGAAACCTTGTCTGTGACATAAATAAAACATGTTGGGGGAGCAGTTATGTGTCTCATTGATAACCCCTTCAATGGAACAGACATCCCATTCATGCTAAACAATGCTCTTCCCTAAGCCTGTTTAATCACAGTTTGGAGGAATGGATGGGAAATTGTAGATTCACTTATGGCCCTTATGGACAGGGGCAGCTTGTAGATATCTTGATGCATGGGTATATACCAAAGCCATTCTAGACCTTGGGCATTGATAATTGGGGAAATTGTGGCATGAATGGCTAGGCTTAAAAAAGCTCTAGGGCTGTTACCCTAGTAACCTCCTATGATCCTGTTTCTGTAAAATAACAGCTCAAAATAACAGAAGATCATGGTGTTCTGGTAACCTGACTTCTTTACCAAAATGCAAATGTCAGATGCATACATAAAGATCTTAACCACTGGTGACCATTTACTTTACATTCATGAGTTTCATAAGTTCTTTCCATCCTTTATCACTTAAGGCCTAGTTTACATCTCTTTATGCATATATTAAGTATGCATGTATTCATTCCCTAAGCAGATGCTGGAGGATCATTCAGGAGTAGACTTTATTTAGATTGTGATTCATGTTAAAAGGTAACAAAATCCATAGCAGCGCATACTGAAAACAGATGCATTTTCATCACACAGTGGAAACTACTGTATGACGTTCAAGTGATAAGAGGAGATATGCTACTGTTACTGAAATCAGTACATAGAGCCATGGTAGTTAAATTACACAGCTGGTTACTTAGATTTATTATTAGTTACCATTCACTTAGACTTAAGTTATATGACATGCTTATGCATCGGCTTCCTTATCTTATACCCTAGCTGGTAGGCAGACACAAAGGTTCTGCTTGTCCCTAGGCTTCAAAGGTGGAGATTGATACGTTGCCAGATATACTCATATATCACCCTTTCCTTGAGAATAGCAACTTGTTTTCTTCTGAAGGAGAAGAGTTCAGTGAAGCTCTTCTTTTCTGCTGGCACTTGCCTGAGGCAGCTAAACCAGCAGGATCCAAGCTAGGAAGTTGATGCACTCCCTGAAATTCTAGTATCATCTGTACAGGAGGACCAGTGAACAAAAACAATGGCCTGGGAACTGAATGACGCACATTTGCTTGTTTCTATTTTTTTGCTCTTTTTATTTCAGGTTTTTTTATTCTACATCTGTTTTATTTTAATTTTTTTGTCTTGTAATTTTAAAAGTTATAGATTGGGAAAGCTAACAAAAGATTTGTTTTCCATTCTTTGACTGCAAAGAGATTAAGTCTGGGTGATCTTTGGGAGGACCAAGAAGTAACATATATTATTTAAGGTAAGCAGAACAAGACATTTTTTTAATCTTTTATAGCTGAAACTGATCTGTGACTGCTGCTGTTGTGTGATTAATTTTTTCACCCACCTTCACTTTCTGTGTTGTGCTATTAAACTTGTGGCTCTTGAGTGACCCACCCTTTTTGTCCATTTGACTTTGGAAGTTCCTCCCAGTCTTATCTTATGAACTCATACTAGCAAGTACCAGAAATTCAAACAGTAGAGGCCCTCCCCCTGGACTGTTAAAGTTCCGGTTACCCTGTTTCATATCTTCTCACTGTTTACTGCACAGCGTAATGATATTATTAAAATGTTAGCTAAACTTAATGAAGAAAATCCTCTACATTGTCCACTGCATTGAAAATGAGCTATCCAGAAGATCCCAAGTATTTAAAGTTACCAAAATCTTCTCCGAACATAAAATTATAACTAGTGGGTTACCACAGGAATCAGTGCTTAGGTCTCCCCTGTTTGGCTTTTAGTTTTCAGATATTCATGCCAGTAACCATGAAATGTATTTGACCAAGTTTGCTGATGGCTACAAGCTGGGCACTGTTATCTGCTCATCCACTGTCACTTAAGTGTTCAAAAAGTGCTGGAATATGCACATACCTGCAAGGGAGCTTGCAGGATTTTTTGCAGGGGGGTGCAAACTCAGAGCCCCCCCACTCAGCCCCCTCCCCCCACACAGCCATTCCAGTGTTCCATTACTTGGCTATTTCTCCCCAGTTGCCATAAACACTGTTCAAAACTCTGTGTACATGCTGTTTTATGCTTTACACTTCTACAGTGATTACAGATTTGGGATTTATTTTACAACTTTTATTTCAAATTTTATAGCATAAACACTGACATTTACTAAACAAAGCAAAACAATCTTACAATGAAAACAGACTTAGCATTAAAACTATTCTTTGAAACTCATTCACTGAAACAGCATTGAAACCCACATTGAAAGAAAGTGCATCTAGCCAGTGGTGGGTTATGTTTACCTTTGGGCTGTTTTCAAATCATAGGTCCCTTGCACACATTTAGGACCATGCAAAAGTTATCTGATTCACCTTCCTGATTGTATTAAATTATAAAATATATTAATTAAATTATATCCTTTGTATAATGCAGCACCAGTGTTACAGCACATTTTAAATTTATAGTTTTGAATATTTTTCCAGTAAGCAATGAAACAAAACATATAAACCACTAATGACAAAGCTGCCCAATTCAGAACATTTCAACCATAAAAGGCCACTCAAACATCTCTCATTACATCCACCAGTATCAGTCAATATGTACAATCTCTGCAGAAGTAAATGTCATTTGAATAATTCCACATTAAAGAAATCTGAATCTAATGAAGAGGTTGCTGCTAGAAAACAAGTTTATATTTTAGTGTTTCCTCTACAAATTCAGTGCCTGCTGCCTTTGATGAATAAATTGCATATGTTACATTAAAAATGTAAGCTGGTATATTGAAATAAGGAATGGATGGCAAACTGAAAAACAGGTTCATAGATACTAGGCATCTCATACAACGGAGGGTGTAGTCAGGACTGCTCCTTAAAACAGAAATCTGTATGCTGTGAGAGTAGAACCTACAGCCTTCTGCATCAAGACGCAAGTATGCTACCTGTTGTGCTACTAACACTGCTTTAAAGCTCTGTACCACAATAGTTAACCCATTTGCTAAACAAAACAGTTGCACATTTTAAGCAGAGTTGGCATGAGCAGCAATAAACTTATCTTCGAACTAAACAAAATGCAGCTAAAATATCAAACATCTGAAAAAATGTATAAATATTGTATCCTCCAAATGCTGTATACCAACTATACATAAAAATCTAAAAAAGTTCACAAGTATAAAACCAGGCATCATAGTATGAATAAACTTACAGCTAAATTAGACATCTTTACAATAAGCTGAAAACCAACAAGTTCTTAATACATAACTGAATCAGTGGGATAAGCACAGGACCAAAATAAGACTTAAATATCATTTAAAACTGTTGTATACTGACCACAAATCAGAAAAAAACAAACACTTCTTATATGTGCAGAACTCTATCAATTTTGCTATCAACAAATCTACTGGATGACAGAAAATGACAAAACCCAAACTTAAAACTTAAAACTCCTTTGAAGTTGCAGGACCAACTTGCAGCTCCTTCGCTTCATTTATTTTGCACTGCTGCTAACAAATAAAATGAAGATATTCATGTTTTTAAGGTGAACCAAAACATAAATACCACGCAAAAAGTTTTTTTGTTAGAAAATGATGTAGAGTGCTGCAAACCAATAAGTTGTTAAATTTTCAGATCAAGAACCTAAAACAGTTATGACACTGACACCAGTTTAAATAGTAAAATGCTAACAAAGTTTTAATACTGCAAATAAGTGTATGTGGGCAAGTGATGTAAATGTAAGTAGATATCAAGGGGAATCCATCATTACCTGTCTCGGCATAAACATTATTAAAAAAAAAACGAAATGAGTATGTTTCAAACCCATCTCAGGTGACAATCCAGAAATTAAAGCCAAAACCAATACGAATGCCTACTCCTACTAACTTCCAGTAAAAAAGGTGAACATGCAACCTGTTGAATTGATGACATAAAGCCATTCCAATAGGAGCAAAAAGCGACAGACTGGGTACTGTTAAATGCAAGAACACAAAGAATACACAAAATGTTTACCTGCAAAATGTTTAAATTAAATTCAACACAAAGCAGACATAAAATCATCAAACTACAATATGAAACAAGCAAAGACAGCAAAACAACTGCATAAAATACTGCCCACCCATGGCCTTTTAAAAGAATAATAAAATATGGTCAGAGAGCAACAAGTCTGACTTCACCACTTCCATGAATAATTCCCTTTGGGCAATAGGAAAAGGTCATATAGCCAGATGGATGGGGTGCTAGTTGGCCAATATCATACAACTCAAAACATTTCATGTTAAATTCTACCATTTGTAATTCCAGAGTTTCCACTTTGCAGCACTTTTAATGCAGTCCCCTCAATATATGATCATGCTCAGGGTCCATGGAATACAAAATAAATGGATATAACTCACATAAATTAATGTTTTTCTTACTATTAAAAAAAAATTACAGGTACTTCTGATAGCAACTGCTAAGGAGAGTAACGCTTTCTCAGGAGATGGATTACCTTGGCCCATCTGGCGACACTACAGCTTGACAAACCTCAGTCTTAAAGTCACAGGCTGTCACGACACACAGGGGGCTCACAAATCAGCTCCCAAAACAAAAAGTCACTAATTGCATTTTTCCTCTAGTATGCTTAACCCCTGCATTCTCATTTCTTAAAGCAACCACTATTTGCAGTAGGTATCAATGCCAATGAAGGAGACAGTAACATTAAGAGTGACACAGAAAGCATAACTATCCCATAACTCTCTCTAACCCAATACAGTGGCATAAACCCACATATGTAAAACCAACTTACCAACCATTAAAGTTGTATTAAACATGAAGAAAACTAAGACATCCAAAACATACAACTTGACATTCAAAATGGTGGTTCCCTGGCCTCATCACTTCTACCACAGGTGGAAGTTTACATGGATTGAGAGTAAAGCCTTTCCATTGAAACGTGCAAGAGCTCTCTCCACCTTAACATGCTAAAAAAGTTGAATCTGTAGATGGTTTCCAATAGATTTTTTTTCCTGAAGTTCCCCAGGTGTCAAAGTAACTATGTAGTTCTAGGACATGGGGTGGGTGTAATTTCTATATTTTTAAAATAATGGAGAATATGTTTTGCGGAAGAGTTTGGTTACAAGACTGAGAAGGGTTTTAAAATTAAAAGAAAATTAATGTCCCACCCAGCTGGTAGTGGGCCTATTGCTGGATTACAGGGGGGTGCAAGTGTACCCCCTTGCACCTGCCTGTGGGCAGCCTTGCATACCTGGTGTACTGAAAAATGGTCTTAAGGTAAAAAAAATAAAATAAAAGTATAGCATAGTAATTATAAAAAAGCTGCTGCCCGCAAATATGCAATAAATGGTACTCCTCCTCTGACGGATATGGTCAGAAGAGACCTGGGTACTTATGTGAACAGTTCTTCCAATATTCAGTCATCATGTTTCCACCACTGTTAGGAAATCTTTCCCTGTGCCCCAGTTAATTTCTAAGGGAATACCTTCAGGATCCAGAGAAGTTATCTTACCACTGTAATCTTTTCCTTATCATGCCCTTACAATTTCCCCTTTAGTATGTACGAATCAAAGTATATTGATAAACTAGAAAGGTTAAAATGATTTTAACCCAAAAAATAAAGGCCTTATATCTTTCATCTATCCAAATAGATTCACTCAACTCTTTTTATACTCAGTAGCCTACCTGCTGCTCTGAGGTGGCCTGCATGTTGTTTGTTGGGTTCTTGTTTTCTTCAAAAAACAGTGGCTCTATGAACACACATATTAGGGACCTAAATTTACAACAATAACTGTACAAGCTAGGGGGATATGTTCCTAATCTCAACATATTTTCATCTTAATGAATAAATTATGACTACTAGTCAAGTGAAGTGCTACTTTTCTATACTAAAGCTAGTCTTGATGACTGGGTGGGTAGGCACACATTTACACCATTGTTATTGTGTATGGATCACAAATTTATACCACTGTAATTGTGTATGGCTCACAAATTTACACCACTGTTATTGTGTATGGCTCACACATTTACACCACTGTTATTGTGTATGGCTCACAAATTTACACCACTATTATTGTGTATGGCTCACAAATTTACACAACTGTTACTGTGTATGGCTTAAAAATTTACACCACTGTTATTGTGTATGGCTCACAAATTTACACCACTGTTATTGTGTATGGCTCACAAATTTACACCACTGTTATTGTGTATGGCTCACAAATTTACACCACTGTTATCATGTATGGCCTTGCTTGATTTGGGAGGTGAGCACTATTAAGTGCTTGTAAAGGGTTACAAGAACTTTTAAGTGTGTCTACTTAAAGGCATGTATGGCTAGGTGTCTTATGGTCCCCATGACTGCTTGTCCAGTATTGTTCCTATATTTCTCTGTTCCTACGCATCTTTAAAATCAGTTTATTGGACTGAGGCAAGCTTCCTGCAACTTCATGTGGTACACTTTGCTCCCAGACCTCTCCGTGCTTAAATATACAAAATCCATGATTGCATAACTCTGGTAAAAGACAAATAACCCACAAATATGAAAGCAATGCCAAAGCAAACTGCAATCTCACATTCCAATAAAACAATGCAAAAATCATTTGATACTTGCTGCTTCGAGAAATTGAGATTGTGGTGGTTATATTCAGTGAGATACTTTTCATTGAAAGGTAGCTCTCCAGGACCAGAAACAGAAAAAGTTTGATCATCCATTTTAAGGAAATCATTAGGTTTGTGCGTGGTGTGCAGCTTCGCTGTCTCTTCAGTGATAGTGCACTCATCTTATTTTTATTTATTTATTTTGATTTGTCAACATGATGGGTGAGCTGGTCCAGGGACCATTTTCAGTCACAATCAACTTGGGCCATAAGGCAGAAGGCAATAGGCAATATTAGTTTACATAGTTTACAATGGAACCAGGTAATATAATGCCATTAAAAAGAATATAGAAAAAAAAGCAATATACGCATAACGAGATGGAGAACAGTATAAAAAAGAGTTTTCCTACTTTGCAAAAGAGTCAGGTAATACAACAATAATTTCAGCATTGTAAAGGCAAAAAAACAGTATATAAACAAAGTGTGGATATTAGTAACATTCCATTTGAAATTGAATAAATGATGTGTGCTGAGGAGACATTGCAGCAGCTGGTACAATTTACAGTTATATTCAAGGAACTCAAATTTGAAAAAGATTAGAATGGAAGATGAGTAGTAAGGAAAATGAGGTTTGTTGCACACTTATACACGAGTGAAACCATCATTGAAGTATGATTTACCTCTGTAGAAACCTGTACATCTCTCGCAAACAGGGTGGGCCTTACTCATAGGCAGACTAAAAGACCTCCTAGGGCACTGTACTTTTAGGGGTGCACTTTTTCCATTTATTTATTTATTTTTAGAGCAATGCTTCTTTGCTTTAAAAAAGAAATAAATAAAGAAACCACCCTGGCTGAAAGAACATGCGCCCACAGCACTGTGTGCACTCCAAGGAAGCAATGCTCCAGCTGACCTGACAACAGTCAAGTCACTTTACATTAAACTTAAACATTGTGAGGTCATGGGAGCAGAGACCTCACAGCATTCAAATGTAGACATGGTGCCTCCTAAAGGAGGTGTTTTTTTGTAGTCTCAGAATGAGATAAAATCAGGGACTTTTGCAGAGTTTTGGACCTAGATGAGAAGAATGGCGCAGTGAGTTAAGTGTCTTTATTATTTTTATGTTGGCAGTAATCAACCAGATATTTCACGGAATATTTCTGACTTTGTGATTTATGTAGTCCTCTGAGAAGAGAGGAATGGTGTGGTGAGATAAATTCTATTATTGTTTTTATAAACTATGCTGGCTGTGATCAACCAGATATTTTTGGCAATATTTTTCTGGCTTTATGATTTGTGTGGTGCAACTTAGATTGGGATTCTTTAATGAGTAGCATCTTGCTTCTGTGGACTGCAGAGGTGAAATAATATATAGCCATCAGATGTTGTGACTATAAGTGCTGGGTGGGGGGTAGTGTTGGCTGGATGAAAGATTAAACAGTTTAACCAGTTGCTAGCATTGTAGGGCTCGTGTGCATTTGTAAGAAGAATGATGCACTACCTAACTGGAGACCTGATTTGCGTAGACAGTAAGGATAACGGCTATGGTTATCGTCTGTGAAAGAAAATGACTAGCTGCCTGCTGCTGTTTGCTTATTATTTTGGCTTTGCAGTACTATTTGAATATGTGAAACAATGGCTTGTATTTTAATATGTGGCGACTGTTTGAAACAAAGGTTAATACGTTATAGGGTCGCCCTGTTTTATTGCAATCAAACACATTAATTGCACATAGCAGTGGCTATAACTGCTTGGTGGGGGTTATCTGGATTAAAGTTATTGACTCTGTTGTCACGTGCTCAGTTTGACAGCCACCTCTTGTTTTTTGAGATATAAATGCATCACTGAATACCCAAACCAGCACTTCTGGGAGATGTGACCATCAAACACCAAGGCTGTATATGTGGATTTTGACATTAGCTTAGTAATCGCATCTGCCCTGAACCTCACCTAGTCTAAAACGTGCCTTGCTGATAGGTGTACTCAGATAATTGCTGTACTTTTGTGTGTGTGTGTGTGTGGGGGGGGCATTTTTTCTTGAACTTTCTTCCCAAACCTCAGAAATGACTATGCTTTGTGTTGGGTTGGGGACAGTGTGGTCAATATTTCTTTAACTTTTCTCACAAATATCAGAGAGGTGCCTGGAGGGTCAATGTAGCTTGTATGGAAACACTGTATTGTCTAGAAAAAAGTTGGAGGCATTGTATTTTTTTTTCATTTTCTCAAAATCAAACATCTGATGCATAAACAGATGGCTATCTTTTGTGGCAGAGTAAATAAGTATGCTATTTTATATATGTCTGACAGCAAATATGTAATGTTCTATTGTTTTTTTCAGTTTTGTGTCAGTCTGACATCAGAAGGGTACACAGAAGGTGGCTGTGCTTTGTGATTATTGGGTGAGGAGGCATGCTGTGTATAAAATGACAGCAGCAACAGCTTAAAATATATGACTCTGGGCATTTGTGCCTTAATTTTATTCCCAATTAAACACCAGAGGGGGATACACAGAAAGTAACTATCTATTCCCAGATATGATATATGTATCCTTACAAACATTTGTCTTCTCAGTTTACTGTTAACTGCTGTTTGGTCAGCTTTGAGCATTAAAACATGGATACAGCTAATTTCTTCCCTGCAATAAAGAAAAGTAAGACTAAATGTTTTTTTTTCATATGATGATTTTTGTTCAGGCCATCATTAGACCAAAAGGTTGGAAAAAAGCTCTGAAATGCATGTAAGAACATTTATAACCCTATGGCTTCTATGTGCATTGAAGACCTTAAACTATCAGCTTAATTTAATTATTACAGTGCAATCTTGGTCAGTTAGGGTATGTTGAAAGGATGCAAGAAAAAGAAAAGTTGAAGAGTAAGACTGAACTTCTTTCCTTAATCGTGCTTTTTATACAGATCATCATTGAATGAAAAGGTTGTTTAAAAACTCTAAAATTCATCTCAAAGCAACTAGAAATCTCATGGTTTCTGGAGTCTTAGTAGCTCCCAGACCCTTGGCTTAATACAGTTATTTCCACTGAAGGTTTTACAGTACAGTTTTGGTCAGGCAGGTTGTGCTGAAAGGAAGCAGGAAACATGCAAACTTGAAAGGAAAGACTAAAGTTATCTCTGATCTAAAAATCCATCTGAAAGTATCAAGGAATCTCATGGCTTTTGGGAGCCTGGTAACCCCCAGACCCTTGCAGTTATTTCCACTGAAGTTATTACACTGTAGTCTTGGTCAGATATGATGTGCTGAAATGCAGAAAAAAGCAAACTTGAAGAGTACAACTAAACTTCTTTCTTTGATCATTTTTGTTTTTGTTTGTTCAATGAATGCATAAATGCGGAAAACAGTGAAGAGTAACACAAACCGAGAGAAAAAGGAAGAAAATGTAATTTGGATAGTTTGAGCAGGCCAGAATGTTTTGGGGAGCGGGGGTAGGGGTATGGTCGCCATGGAGCCTTTTTCTTCTAGGGAGCCAGTTTACCAAAGCCAGTCCTGATCTTAACTATGCCTAAATCCCAATAAAACTAAAATAATGCTCTTTACACCTAGACTCTACACAGACAAAAACTCAAAATTTACTATCCTCTCCTCTAAAAAAAATATATCAGAATTCCTACAATTTTCTTATCACTGTATCCATTTGCTGTTTTGAGACTGGTAGCTGTGAGTAACAGAACAGAGAGTGAATGACCAAAAATGCAGACTATATATAAATAAATATATATATATATATATATATATATATATATATATATATATATATATATATATATATATATACATACACACACACACACACACACACACACACACACACACACACACACACACACACACACACACACACACACACACACACACACACACACACACACACGGGTCCACTTTTTAATCTCAAAATACTGACATCTCGAATTTCAGTATTTCGAGTCTAGAATGTTGAAAGTGCAGTTTTTCGAAACTGCACTATGCTGAATCTTAGTTTACCAAATCTGTGTTGGGTTTGTTGTGGTGTGTAATTTAATATGTGCTGTAACTTTAAGGATTGTGTGGTATGGCGGTCGATGATTGTTTCTATACAGAGATTCAGGTAGGTGTTCAATTTTTAAGGGTTTTAGTGTAAATTTATTAATGTTTAATTGTTGTGGGGAGTTGTAGACGTAGGTTGGGGTAGGTAGGTGAGAGTATGTGTGTGAGTGCTGAATGTGATAATTTTTGTATGTGTGTAGTGTGTGCGTGTTATTACTGACTATAAATATCACTGTCTGCAGTGGGAGTGTAGGGCAAGTCAGGGAAGGTGTGTATTCCTTTTTGTTCGAGTTAGTGTGACCTCGGAATTGGTATATATAGGTAGCGAAGGTGTGGGGGATGCAGGGAGGCTTGGACCCTGCAGAAACATATGGTGGTGTTATTGGTTTTAGTTATGTACTGTTTATGTGTTGTTTTGGGGGGGGAGGGTTGGATTTGTGTTTTATTAAATTTGATATTGTGAGTGTTTGTGATTGGGTAGTTTC
Source organism: Protopterus annectens (assembly GCF_019279795.1). Classification (NCBI taxonomy): domain Eukaryota; kingdom Metazoa; phylum Chordata; order Ceratodontiformes; family Protopteridae; genus Protopterus; species Protopterus annectens. Next base: position 733,145,930 of record NC_056744.1, read on the forward strand.
ATGTTTATGAGGTTTCGATATTTTAGTCTCGAAATACTGAAATATGAGATTTCAGTATTTCAAGATTAAAAAGTGAACCCATATACACACACAAACACACATACACATATATTTATTTATTTCACTTTGATGACCAAGGAAGTCTACTGGACCTAAAAAGAGCCTGTTTTCAGTGGAGGCACATGGAGAAAAGCTCCAGTAACAGTGACAAACATATTAGCATATACACAAACAAAGCAAAGAAGTCATACAGCTTTATGCAGCATTCTACAGTAAAAGAAAATTCAACATTCTACAGTAATAATAAAATCTAGCAACTGTACAGTCTAAAAGGCATTAGCAGTGAATTACAATTGAAATTTTATATTCCACAATAATAGTAGTAAAAATCTAGCAACAGTACAGTCTAAGGATCATTAACAATGAATTACAAATGAGGATGAGAAATTGTTGGAAATAAACTATTAACAAAATGTGGACGTTAAAGAGGAGTAGGAGGGCAAATTATATGAGTGCAGAGATGATGCACAGAGTTAGAAGGTGGGTTTTGATATAGTAGGGTCCTATGTGGAGAAGGAGCAAGGCCATTCCCACTTTGAAGGTAGGTAGGAATAGAGGCGGGATTTAAAGTTAGAGTGGTTATGAGTATTTCTAAGGGAGGGAGGAAGAGAGATCCGTAGTATAGCTAAGGAGCAGGATAGCAGAGAGTGTCCAGGTGGCCGTAAAGGTTTGTAGATTTTGAGCAAATTCTGATTTTCTGACCTAAGTGACCGATTAGGAATATAGGGGGCTAAGTAGGTGGAGAGAGAGGGACAGGCAGATGGGTTAAATATAAGCTTATGGGCAGTGGTGCATTTAAGGAGGTTCAGATAGTTGGGAAGCTTGAGCCATTGCAGTGAGTGGAGGGAGATGCAGTGATGGGATGAGTTCCTAGAAGTTGGTGGCGAATTTGCAGATTTTATTGTAACAGGCTTCTAATTTAGTTTGACTGCCAAGCTGAAGACTCGAGAACAGAGGAGCGCCATACATTAGGGAGGGTAGAAGGCATGTACAGGCAAGTGTCTTTCTGGTGGAGGGGATGAGATAATGGTTATGCCTTTATAGGAGTCCTAATTTTTGGTGTAGTTTTATGTTAGTTTGGATGTGGATATTGAATTTTAGATGTTAGTCAATAATGACGCCAAACAATTTGGTGTGAGGGGACAATTTCAATGGGGGTGTTATTCTGGCTAATGATCTTGAAGGAGTTTTTATCAATGGAGAAGTGTTTAGATAGGGAAAAATCATTAATTTGATTGTTTTGCATCCAGGTTTCAGTATTTAAGAAAGCTGCCTGGGTTATCTGCAGAAGGTAGGAAGGGGTGTCAGCTGAGCGGATGATTGTTAAATCATCTGCATACTAGATTAGTGTAGAATTGGAGATGGAGTGGTGAAGTTGTTGATGAATATTTTGACAATTAAGGGGCCAAGGACAGACCCTTGGGATACTCCAGTAGGGGTGTATAGAAAGGAAGAGGTGGAATGTTTCCATTTAACAGCTTATTGTCTTTTGGATAGGTAGCTGGTGAATCAAGCTATGGTGGAAGTGGAGAGATTGTGGGAGGAGAGTTGTGATAGGAGTATAAGGTGGGAGATGGTATAGAAGGCTTTGGAAAGGTCTAGGAACAGGGTTGATATGATTTTGCTGGAGTCACAAGCATGGTTAATGGACTCAAGGAAGGAGAGAAGTGCAGTGATGGTACTGTGGACAGGACAGAATCCTTGTTTTGTGGGGATTAGGAGGTTGTTTTGTGTTAGATAAGTCATCAGTTGTGAGTGAATAAAATTTTCCAGGACTTTTGAGAGTGGAGAAAGTATATAATAGGATGGAAATTGATGGTGTCAGTGTTTTTACTGCCTTTATGGAGTCGAATGATGAATGCTTATCTCCAAAGTGAGGGAACATAAGATTCTTGGATGGACCTATTTATTATGCTGGAGATAGGGAAGGCTATGTTGTTGGCAGATAGCTTGAGGAAAGATGCATGTAAATTATCTGGTGTGTTGGAGCATGGTTTCAGTCAGAGGAGGAGTTTATGTGTGTGGGCACAGGATTGAGGCTGAAGGAAGGGGTATGTGTTTTGAGATCAGAGAGAAGGTACGAGGAGGTGGGGAAGATACTGGAGGGGAGCTGGGGAAGCTGGCAGTAAGTTTGGCTATACATTCCACAAATAAGGTGTTAAATAGAGAGGCTGTTTCTTGATCAGAGCAGTTAAGGTTTGGGCATGGGTTGTCTTTACTGCCAGGGTGAAGGAGGGAGGAGATAGAATTCCAGAATTTTCTAGGGTTTTTAGTATGTTCAGATTGAAGCTTAGAGTAATAAGTTTTGCGGTCTCTGATTATTAGTTTTTTATGGAGTTGCAGAGTTTAAATTCTAGTAGGGTATTAGGTTACTTATTTCTTTGGTATTGTTTCCACTTTTTGTCTCTTAGGAGCAAGATCTGTTTAGTTTACTTAGATAGTCAGGGAGAAGTTATAGCTTTAACTCTTTTGGTCCTGAGAGGAGCAAGGTAAAAGTTATAATTAGAGGAATTTCAGATGTGATGTAGTGGTTGAGTGGGAACAGGAGGATAGGTAAATAGAGTATGAGTGAGTCCTATAGTCAAAAAGAACAGGCAGAAATTAGGAGAAATACAAAAGTCAAAAGAAGTAGGCAGAAATTAGGAGAATTTAGACTACGGAGATACTCTACTAGATATACTTTTTACAAGGAAGGAGGAGTTTAACTATGGGGGGAGTTAAAATAAGCTTATATGCAGCCTAGTTTAAATACTATGGTAGGAGAAGAGAAAAAAGGTAAGAATAACTTGGAAGTCAAGGAGGGGTACAGTACAGCTGTCAGTACCAATGCATAGCTCAACAAAACACTACAAGTACCCGTTTGCTTAACAAAGCAGTAGCTAGTGCAACTGAAAGGATTAAAAGATAAAATTCAGTGGTGTTTAGTTGAAAATAGCCATTGTAAGCACCTGTTTAGAAACAAAGAGGCTATGGAGGTGATTAACTAGTAGTCCAAAAGTTTTCTTAAGTTTATATTTTTGGAATGTCCGCAAACAAACCGGGCCACTATGTAGTCATGATGTACAGGCACTAAAGGAAAAAAGAAGGAAGAAATTGTAGTAAATGAGTTAGACAACCTCAGTGAAACAAAACTAATATCAATGTCATTCTGGTTGTATAGCAAACACTAGGCAGAAGAATTACTTAGCAATAACATTCTAATAATAGTTCAGGTATACCTCAGCTGCAGTCAGTAGACAAATTGCAGATAAACACAGATAACTATTCCAGTTTGTACAAAAACAGCTAAAATATATAAATTGAGTGCAGAATAAAAATCAAAACACTAACTGTAAAGCCACATGCAGCCAAGTAACTTGGTTCATACATTTTATATATATATATATATATATATTAATTATTTATTTTTAACTCACCTTGAAATATTGGCTTAGCTTATTAAAATGGCTTGCAGGGTCAGCTAGACTAGTACTTACATATGAACCTATGTCATAAATCACTATTTCTCTTAATATTCCTTTTCTCCACGGTTTGGAAACCTCATACTTATATATATGTTTGGAGGGTCTATGGGGCTTGCCCTTCCCCAGATAAGGGGGTGCAGGAGAGACATATACCTGTATAAAAAGCACATTTAAAGGGAAACAGTGATGTTGGACATTTGCTGTTGTTATTTTCACTTTTTTTCATAATTCCATTATATTATTTCACCTTTTTCATAATTTCATGGCATTTGCACTAAAATGTCTCAGAATAAAAACATTGTCTTATATGGATCACCTTAAAGCACTATCTCTGTACTCTGTCTTGGGTAGGTTACTGAGAAGCAATCTATGCCTGGCATACAAGGCATCCCCACATCTGGCTCTGATGAAACTTTTGCACATCCACAAAATGAACAACATCAGAACCACTAGATCCAAGAATTTAAGTTCTTCTTGTGACATAAATAAGACATGTTGGCAAGATGTTTATGTAGCTCAGAGGATCCCCATGCTCCAGAACAGACTTTCTATCCATGAGAAGTAGAGTCACTCCATCACCCTATTTAAATGTAACATTGATCAATGGATGGGAAATTGGAAATTCACCCTGGGTCTGGCCTCCATGTCTCTGATAGACAGAGGCAGATAGTAATCCCAAACTAACATATCCCCCCACACATATAACCTCTAGAACTGTTCATACTAGCCTAACAAATATACACCCTTCTAATAAATGCCCATGATACAAAGGAACACAATTGGGTTGGATTGTATGGCTAGGCTTATAAAGGCCATGGTAGTCATTAGACTAGTATATACCAATGAACCTATGAACAATAAGGAACTGAACAAGACCCAAATATACTTAGACATCTTTTGGGATAGATATTATTCTATAACCTGCAGACATCAATATTTATTTTCTGGGAAAACTATAACCTGTGATTTGGAGGTACTGATTTCATCCTAGCTATTTCACACCCAGAACTGAACCTCTCTAGAGTGTGCCAGAGATCTCAGCCTCTTGAACTCAAGAGGACAATCTCATTTGCAGACAACAAAGATACTCACGTCATATTGGATAATCCCCAAGAGATGTATGCTTTGACATTCTATCCATGAATATCATGAACAGGAGGAGCGGAAAAACATATACTTGGTGGAATGTTATGCTCAACTTGAATATATTTAAATGATGAGAAAGCAGACACAACTTTCATTCAGCAAATACATAGAATGAATAGTAAGCAGTTTGTGGACATAGGACATTGTACTATTGTGGCACCTCCAACAAGACATTCTGGGTTCATGGCTATATGTCTTTTTCAGGTAAAAAAACACATATAAAACATACTGGAAAACTCTCAAGATCCTTCAATATCTCTGCAAGGACAAAGAACTGACCCAGTTTTACACAATGCAGTTCTGCTATTTGACAATGTCTTTTCTGACACTCTGGCATAGGTTTTTCATGGAGATTGAGGGTAGCAATCCTGCTGTACTTACACCACCTACTGTCCCCCTTTTACAGTAAGGGTCCACTGCCCAGTTTGTCAGTTCAGAGGTACCATCTTTGTGTTGTATGGCATGCTTACACTCCAATAAGGCACTCTATGTCAAGGGACTTTTGTTTCATTTTGTTTTGTCACAGTTTGCCAAAACCATACTGATTTCTGCAAAGCAAGCCAGCAGTATACTACATTTTTTTTCCTTTTCTCTACGGTGGTTTGACCATGATTTGTTAGGGGAGTGTGAAGGTGAACTCCCCAACATGGGGTGCAAGGAGCTTGCCACTTACAATTTTTTTTTCTGTTTTCATGCTGTTTTGAATTGCACTTAACAACTTTGAAAAAAGTCAATGAAATGTGAGTGGCTATTGGATGAGTTGATCAGACGTAGGGAAAGCATGTTCTATACAACATTGCAAGGGAGCATTAATGAGGCCATCCCAGCAGTATTCAGAGACTTCAGTATTTTTAGTCATTCAGTCTGCTGTTGCAGAGTTGTCACCTGAGAACATTTTAACTGTGAAAGTGAACTTATCACTTATCACTGTGACAGTGAACTCATCTACAGAAGTAACCCTAACTCTACCAGATTCTTCTCTCCCTGTCTTCTCAAGAATGTGCACCAGGTTCAAGAGCTCATTGGAGTCTTTATTTATTTCCCAACAATATCTACATTTGAAGTCAACATTTTCCTACTCTTGGTGAGAAACCTTTAGAGTTTTTCTCATAGTTGTTGTCAATTCTGGATTCTTCCCTGTCCAGTGTACACAGGAAGGCTTATGTTGAAGGATGTACTGTGTGGATTTTTGACAACCTTGTTTGTTAGTGACATTTTTACCTCCAAGGAATGTATATACATCTTCTGCATACTGTGTTAGTTTCTTTAAGGATTAAAATGTGGTCTGATTACATGAGACAATTGCTACATTATCTCAGAATGCCCAAATCTACCAAGCTGGCCAAAGAGACATTAGGAAATCGCAAATCCAAGTTGTCAGGACCTGTATTAGGGTTGGACTATTATGGCTTAGGATCTTGGTTTTATAGGAGTTACCTGAGTGGTGTCTAGGTGATGGCTAAATGTTAGATATTACTATGGTCTTAGTGCTTTTTGACACTATCTAGCTACCCTAAGCTTAGCTCCATGCAAAGCCTTTTTGTGTTACAGGTTAAAGCCCTAAGTACTAGGTTTATAGATTTGCTACTATACAGGGTACTCTAACCACCACTGAGTGGTGAACAGCTCAGTGAAAATGTGCCTAATTTATAGCAGACAGAAAAAGATGAAAACTAACTCTTGTGCCTTCTGGCCAATAAATTACTACACTTTAAGTTCTCTGGGGTGCCTCCCAACTCAATGACACCATGTTAGCACCTTCTGCCACAAGATGGGTGATCCTGGAACTTTTTAACATAAAAACACAGCAAAAGTAGCTCTTACATTTAGATTAATACCCAGCTATGTTCCTTCACCCAAAGACAGTCCATGGAAGTGAGAAGAAATTTGTAGCAACTGCCAGCTGTGTTGTACTAGGACAATAGTGTTTCAAGTGCGCCTGCGGGTTACCTATTACAACCGTGAAACCGCAATTGTGTGAATACGGAAACGTCGACACATATTGAGTGAACCGCGAAAACAACGAATGTCCTGAAGCATGAAATTCGAAATGTCAAATCGTCATAGTTGGCCCTTCTCCGGTATAGCTCCTTAAGGTAAGTGTGCAATAGTTACGGACATTAGGGTTAGGGTGCATGTTAAGGTAAATGCATACATAGTAATATATATGTAAGCTTTAGTTTAGGGTTAGAAGTAGGGTTTTCTTAAGTGTATGTGTGTATGTGGATTATTTATTTTGTTTAGATATAGCTCCTTAACATAGTTGTGCAATAGTTACGGACCTTAGGGTTAGAGTGTGGGTTAAGGTAATTGCATACATAGTAATATATGTGAGCTTTAGTTTAGGGTTAGAAGTAAGGTTTAGTTAAGTGTATGTATGTGGATTATTTATTTTGTTTGGGTAGGTAGTATGTAGCAGATGGTGGGATTGGCCAACTATGACGATTCGACATTTTGAATTTCCCGGTTTAGGCTGTTCACTGTTTTTGCGGTTCACTCAATATGTGTCGATGTTTCCGTATTTGCGTATGTGAGCTTTCGTGGTTATGATATAGACCGGGCCTGCAGATGAAGTGCCAGCTTTAAGGCATAGATCAGAGAGAGCTATGCCACTCTTAACAACTGAGCTACCCCATATTCCAAGAGCATGTTGTAATCCTGGCAGAAAATGCATTACGCTGTGTGGTTTGCATGTGTGACACTTGCATAGAAAACACTTATTTTACCTAGTTAGGAGCCTCTAGTCCATAAGTAACTTACTACTCCTATTTGGTTTATCAGCTGTAACTTGGAACAAGTCTCAGTTTATTGATTTTCATTGATGACACGGCATCACTCTTCTTAAGTGACTTTATTTCATTCACATAGTTTGTAAGTAAGGACTGTGGGAATTAAACCCATTTAATCTCACCATCACCATGTGGCTGTAACCCATTGTGCTTAATTTTGTAGTGTAATACTTTATTTTTCTGCTAATAGTTTTTGACTGAAGAAAGATTTTCAGAAGTATCTTTCAACACATCAGTAGGAAATTTAAAATGTTTGTTGATAATTATTAGTACAAAATACCTTAATTTGTAGATGATCCCACTGGATGGCTGGGCAGTTCTTTTGAACTTGAAAAGTTTTTTAAAAGTTGAACTTAACTTACAGCTATAGGCAAGAAGTGAAAAAATAACAAAATGAAACAAAACCCTATAGTCCACTCATGCCTCAGTAACCTTATTAGGCGTTGAGGGTAAGATAGGCAGCTGACATTTTGTATTACTCAAAATCTAAAATGACTGCTTTGCTTCACTATGCTAGTCATACCTCTCAACCTCTTAGTGCAAGAAATCTGGACAAAGCCTGACATAATGGGAGGACAAAGGCCCCAAAACAGGGGCAGATTTTTAAATATTGATCTTAAAAGCTTAGAAAGTTGTTAGAAGAACAGGATTTTTGTTAGCATGCATTTTTATGAAGGATATGAAGTCTGAAACTCAAATGCATGTCATTATTTAGTGACTTTCATCATCCCAGTGATTTGTCAGAAAAACACAATTTTTATGAGGAACAGACCAAAAGTATGAGGCAAAAGTCTGGACGTTCTTCAAAAATCTGTACAGTTGAAAGGTATGAACTAGTATTCCAGGCTGGACCCTTGAAATACATTATTAATGTTAAAATGTGACAATACGTGAGTGCATTGTATACAATTTGCATAAGCAGAACAAATAAGAGCAGTCTGTCTTTAATGCATTCTTATCTTAGTCTTATCCCAAACTGCTCTGCAGGCAAAGTGTTACTAGATGTGTCGGTTACACAAAGGAAAATGGCAAAGTACGTATATAATGGTGAGCATCTTAGTAATAATCTCTGTGACGCTGATATCTCACAGTAGTGTTCTGATTCTATGCATGCCTCGAAGATCTTCATTTAACTTTCAGTTCTTCATCTCCCTGTCAATGGTTTTACTTTTCAAAAGCATCTAGATTGTTCTTAGAGTTTGCTTTGGTCTGCATAAGATAGCTATCTGTTCAAGTCCGGGTCCATGAGTGACTTCATTCAAACAAAACAAACCTAGGAGGTAACAGTAGGGAATATATGCACCAGACCCTCAAGAAGAGTATGTGCACGCATTTACAAGAAGCAGAACTTAATGTTTCTTTGTGGCAGCCAGAACGTATTCACTGCTGTAGTGCAATATACTCAGACAACTAGAGTAATGAGGATAGGAAAATCAAATTGCTGTGTTAATTTCAACAAAATACCTAACACTGTGTTGTATCTGGTCTCGTAGCCAGATTTATGTCGGAAAATAGTGACTTGTGATGAATGCATGTGTCTAATTAAGTAGCTAACTAAAAATGACCTTACTTATGTTGGGTAAATACAAGCCTGTCTGTGGATATTGATATGGTGCCTACTTGCTCTCTGTACTTTCTCAAGGCACTGTGAAATTACACAGAACATGCATCGAACACTGTCGTGCTGAGGTTAGCACTCTTTACCTGAATAAAACAAAACCTTCATTGTTGTTTTACATTTTTCTGTGATTTCAAAGTAGTGCGCATTTTACTCTTTTCTATAGTCTAAGAATAAGATGTGAGTAAAGTCATTACTTCAGTGCATGAAAATACAGTAAATTATTTAAGAATTACAGCTTCAGGAAAACAGTGTTGAGTTGCAAAGCCTTATATTCACACACTGTTCAAATCATAGTGTACAAAGATTATTCCCCTGGATGGGATGGGATTCCTCAAATAGCGTGGAATTTAGTTACATACATTCTGCAGTCTTGCAAATCACATCCAGCAGTACAAACAAGCAGTAGTCACAATGAATCATATTTAGTCTTGATTCTCTGCTAAAATTAGGAATTCCATTCTTTAGACAAAATGTGCTTCTTGTCCTGAATAATGTTTACAAAAGCTACAGATGACCTCAGCAGTTGTTCTTAAGAAAACCACATAATTCCTTGACTTCAGACGATTTTTTTTAGTCTGCAACAAATTCAGTCATTACAGGCTTGAACACGGAGAAATCAGACTTTTGTATCCTAAAGGCTGAAGGAAAATGAATATTTAGAAATATTTACAAGTAAGAATTATTTTGCTAATTCACATATACAGTAGAGGGGACTTTTTATTATTAGAAAACTTGCTAACCATCATGCTTTCCATCAAATTGAGATCTTCACACATTCCAGATATTTTTTATGAAATATGTTGCTCATAGTATGAAAACTAGTTTCATGGACAGATGGGAAAGAGCTTTTTATTTATTTATTCTAAAAGGTGTATGTCACTACTTCTGGCCACATCAGTTCATTAATGTGTGTGTGTGTGTGTGTGTGTGTGTGTGTGTGTGTGTGTGTGTGTGTGTGTGTGTGTGTGTGAGAGAGAGAGAGAGAGAGAGAAGTGAGAGAGATGTTATAATGTGACATAATATGTATTTTTCATATGTGTTAATGAAAGTAAACAAACAAAAAAAGATTGAATTGCTTATAGACAGGAATAAAGATAGGGTTCTGTAAACAGCCATGTTCAAAGAAAGGTTTCCTCCAGATCTGAAATGGATGCTGTCATCTTCAGCTAAGGAACACATACATGACTGTACAGACACACAGTAAAGAGAACTAAATCTGTGCATAACTAGATGTACCTAGTAAGACAAGAATATGGTGATATCTGCAGATATAATTAATCCCCAAATAAGAAAGAATATCTTTCAATATATGATTTTTATCCCCCCATGACATTACAAGGCCTCATATTTTTATTTATTTCTTTATAAACTAGAAAATCTATAAAATTTAAACATTTAGAGTATACATATACATATCACATGTTAACAAAAAAGCAAAAGGAATTTTTGTATTAAATCGCATTCAGCATTCTGCTACACCAGAAGCAGAGTGGTGCAACAGTTAGCAGTGCTCCTCACAATCTTTGCTTCAGTACTTCATTTCCCAGTGCAGTGCCTCCTTGCCTCGGTCTGCATACCACCATAGGGAGTTTTCTCTGGAATGTGCACTCCTTCCATATCCCAAAATCATGTTGTTGCATGAGTCAGTGATCTCCTAAATCCCCTCTACTTGTGTTGCTCTGTGTGTGTGTGTGTGTGTGTGTGTGTGTGTGTGTGTGTGTGTGTGTGTGTGTGTGTATGTGTGTCAGGGGCGGCTGGTGACTTCAAATCAAAGGGGGGCTGCAGGAGACAGCTGAATGGGTGGGGTCAATGGGAAGGGGTGTGGCCAACTAGAAAGGGGAGGAGCTATGCTCAAAACCACAAAAACTAACTAAATACACTGCTGTGGGTGCCAAACCGTCATTTTGAGAATCTAATCAAGACAAAATGAAGTGTAGAAGAATAAAAATATTTCAATGCATTGGCTGCATGACAGCTTACTTAATATCTAGATGGAAACAAAAAGGTTGTGAGGCATGAAAAAATAAATTACTTTTTTAAATACGTTAATGGAATGCCAGTCAAAATCAAGTATAAGAAAAACAAGCAGCACTCAAACTCAAACCACTTCTTGCACTGCAATTCTAATTTATATTCAGCTTTATTAAAGTACCAAGTAACATGCTGAAAGTAGAAATCTCTGATGCCCCCACTTGTAAAAATGTTCCTTATCCAAAGAAAGACCTGCTGCCTGACAACTATCTACTTGTTTCATAGGGAAAACATGATCAAAGTAAAAAATGAAAAGCAAACAAGAAATAAGCTCAAGATACATTGCTTAAAAGGATTACTGTACAGGTTATGGACCACATGATTGGCATTCTGTTTAGTTTACGGGTAAAGTCTGCAGAGATGACTGGAAGTCTCCAAGTGTAATGAGCTTCTTAAAATAATGTAATCCTGTCCCTTATTACAAATACTGTCATATGCATTTCAATACCCAAGGCTTATACATTATCTAGTTAAGTATTCTCTACATGGTAACAAAAGAAAGGCTTTCAATGTTGACAATTCTTTAACAGTATGCTTATTAAAGCTTACTTGCATCTTACAATCTCAGCCAAGCTTACCTGATGGTCATTAAAGTATTGCTACTTAAACACAGAGCAACAGGCATTTTGAGTAATAAGCATAAATCAACAGTACAAAAAATGACAGAAACCTGACCATTCTGCAAAAATCAAGGACAGATGAAAAGCCACTGTAGTACTTGTGTCTACCTTGGATGGGGGGGGGGGGGGTACTCTGCACATTTACACTGCATAACTACTCCTTGCCTTGCTTCGACACATCCAGAGTCACTACATGGGCGAGTGGGGTGCAACAAGTATGCCACAATTTGAAATGTCTCTGGCTGACTGTGATGGCCCTGACACATTTGTCATACCTCTCAACCTCAGAGCAAGAACTCTGGACAAAGCCATACAAAAAAGTGGGACAAAGGCCCAAAAATAAGGACAATTTTTAAAATATTGCTCTTATAAACTTAGAAAGATAATAGAACAGGTCTTGCATTAGTATGAATTTTCTGAATGGTATGAAATCTGAAACTCAAATGTCTGTCATTATTTTCTAACTTCATTCTTTAATGATTTGACACTAATTTGCCAAAAAAATAAAATTTTATGAAAAATGGACCAAAAATTGATGTAAAAATATAAAATAGCCACACAATACAGCTGGGAACCTGTCAAAGAAGGGACACTTTAATATTAGTACTGCTAACTTGAGCAGCTGACAAAATAAAAGAATCTACGTGCATTTCTGAAATAAAAGTAATCTATAACTCTAATTATTACAGTTATTTCTTAATTGTAAACCCTCCATGTTTTCTTCCAAAATTGCTATTTTGCGGAGAGATTATTAGAGGAAGAGCAACATTTTGAGCCAAAATCAGGGACAGTTGAGAGGTTTGGCTATGCCTAATTCTATAAAGCAATTTATTTGCATGTACCTCTCAACCTGTTAATGCAATAAATTTGGACAAGGCCAAATATATTGGGGGAACATATAAACAGTACTAAAAATTGCTCTTGTATAAACTGAGACAGTTGATAGAACAACAGGTCTTACTTTAGCATGCATTTTTCTGAAGGTTATGAAGTCTGAAACTCAGTGTGTCATTGTTTAGTGACTTAATTCCTAAATGATTTGCCAGAAAACCACAAATTTTATGAGGAACAAACCAAAAATAAGAAGCAAAAATGTATTCATTCTTTGAAAATCTGGACAGTTGGGAGGTATAGTTCAGCTGGGGCTGTCTAAGTTTGCCGCCCTTCCCCCTCACAAAATCATGGTCGAATGGAGCCTCCCCCTGCAGCCATTCCAATGATCCATTACTTGGCAATTTCACTCCATTTACCATAAACACTAATGTGCATACTGATTTACTTCTATGATGATTTGGACTTCATTTGAAAGTTTTATTTTGCATTTTACAGCACAAACCCCAAGACATCTGCTAAACAAACTTAGCATTAAAACTTCTCTGCCCTTGAAACTCACATTAATTGAAACAGCATTGAAACCCACATTCAAAGAAAATACATTTTACCAGTGGCAGATAAAGATTAATTCTGGGCTGTTTTCAAATCATAGGCCCCTTACATATGAAACATACATGTGCTCTTTGATACACCTTCCTATTGTTTTGAACATTTTTCCAGTAAACAATGAAACAAAACGCATGCACCAATAATGACAAAACTGCCCAATTCAGAACATTTCCATCATAGAAGTCTACTCAAACTTCTACAGTCCACCATTATCAGTAAATATGCACAATTCTACAGTCCACCATTATCAGTAAATATGCACACTCTCTGAAGAAGTAAAAAATTAATCTAAATTCCACATTAAATAAATCTGTAACTAATGAAGAGGTTGCTGCTAGCAAACACCTTTATATTTCATGGTTTCATCGAAAAATAAAGTGTCTGATGCCCCTGAGGAATAAACTGCCTATATTACATTAAAAATAAGCTAGTAATATTGCAATAGGAAATGGATGGCAAACTGATAAGATACTAACTATGAGCCTGTTAAGTTTTTCAGTATGGCAGCATTCACCCCTTGTGGGAGTACAACCAACAACGTCTGCATCAAAAGCAAGTACACAACCTGTTGTGCTATTAACAATGCAAGCTGACTTAGCATAAGCAGCACTAAACTTCTCTTCCCCTGCAGCTCTCAGCTGCTTGTAAAATCTACTTAATACTCAACTGCATCTCAACTTCGCAGCACAAGAAATCTGGAAAAAGCCAAATTTATTGGTGGGGGGGGGGGGGGGGTTAAACGGCCAAAAACCAGGGACACATTAAACATTGCTTGTATAATCTTGGAAAAGTTACTAGAATAAAATGCTGGGTTACCACCATACATTTTACTGCCAAGGTCCCTGTGCAAAAGAGTCAGAGCAACATACCACTATGCCAGATCACCTGCTTTGTGAAAGACAAATGCTGTGTTACCACCATACATTTTACTGCCAAGGTCCCTGTGCAAAACAGTCAGAGCAACATACCACTACGCCACATCAGCTGCTTTGTGAAAGAGAGGAAGACTGAAACTTAAATGGCTATCATTTAATGAATTCAGTTCTCACCATAGCTGTCAAACTCTTAGCACAAAACACCTGGACAACACCAGTAATGAGGGAATACAGCCCTCAGACATATTCAGTGAAATCAGTTCTTGCCATAGTTGTCAACCTTAGCACAAAAAACCTGGACAAAGCCAATAATGGGGTAATACAGTCCCAAAAGTGTTACTATGCATTTTCTGAAGAATATGAAGTCTGAAATTCAAATGCCTGTCAATTTTACTTCTGATGGAACAAAAACAATTTTCAGCAGAGGCCAAGTGAGAAATACTGCAGACACATGTCTTTGTAAAATGGCAGGACACCAGAGCAAATCCACACAAACACAGGGATGAGATGCAGACTCCACACAGAAGGCACCCCAGCCAAAAATCAAACCAGAAAACCTATAGCTGTGAGGCAACAATGCTACCACTGCACCATCAAATATGTAAGAAATTAAACATTCATAAACCTGAAGTCTGAAATTCAAATGCCTGTCAATTTTATTTAACATTTGTTAATCAGGACAATCTGACTTGGAACAAAAAAACAATTTTCAGCAGAGGCCCAGGAAGAAATAATGCAGACATATCTTTATAACATGGGAGGACACAAAAGCAAACCCACACAAACACAGGGAGAAGATGCAGACCCCACACAGAAGGCACCCCAGCCAAGAATCAAACCCAAGAACCTGCAGCTATAAAGCAACAATGCTACCAGTGTACCATCAAATATCAAGCATTGCAATATTTATAAACCATAGATATTATGAGGAACAGATCAGATAAAATATGAGGCAAAAATCTGCAATGTTTTTACAAATGGTGGTGGGTAGGGAATTCAGGTCCTTAACACCACCATACAAGGTACAGGGTTCAAGCCTGAGTATCTCTACCCACCACCATTTGTTAACTGAGGCATGTTACACACACACACACACACACACACACACACACACACACACACACACACACCTGAGAGATAGCTCTCAGCTCACTCCTCATTGGCCCTGACTACAAGGGAAGCAGTCTGTAGCCCCTCTGTTCAACAAGCACCTAACTCAGTATCTATCTTTGACCTACACAACCATTCCATAACAACCACCATCTTCAAATACCTAAGGCTATAGCTTGATCAGTCACTAAACTTCCATTTCCATGCAGGCAAAGCTAGAGCCAAAATAAACTCCCTCCTCTTCTGCACCAAAAAGATATCCCCTTTTCTATCTCAACCAATCAGAGCAGCCCCTGGAAAAGGAGTTCTGTTTTCTGAAAATGTATATAGGCTCCCAAATTTTGCTTCTGCCTCCAAGAAAATCATTACCATACTCCAGACTATCTCTAACAGCAACTGCCAATTCATTACAAATTCCCCTCTTTGGGAGCATCACTGTATCACCATAGAAAAAGCCAAATGGCTACCCATAAAGCAAATATCTACCCTAATTTTAGGATACCAACTTTACAAACTACTCCAGTGCCACACATTTACTCCTGTTGCAGCTAGACTTTACAAATAAAACACCTCATAGAATGTAAGATGCTACTCGCAAGATCCTCCAACTCTCATTACCCCTAGAACTAAACTAAACAGCACTAGGCATGCTTTGACTTTACAAATAAAACACCTCATAGAATGTAAGATGCTACTCGCAAGATCCTCCAACTCTCATTACCCCTAGAACTAAACTAAACAGCACTAGGCATACTTTGTTCTTTCAGGCATTTACTCTTTGGCAAGCTCTCCCTATCAACATTAAGGAAATCAACATTTATTCCAAATTCAGAAAGCAGTTCAAAAAGCACTTCATCTAAGCTAAATATTTTAGCTTCATCACAGGACATATCACCAAACCTATCTCCTTTATGAGTCTAGTTTCCTTTCTCAAGATTCACTGTAGATTGACCCACTTTAAAAACTAATGTATATATTGTACATTATACTCTGCTTGATTGTACATTGCACTCTAATTGTTCAGTGGAATGTATATACTCAATGTTTTCTATGCAATTATTCTGAACTACTATGTTATTGTTTACATTTCTGTTTATTTTTTGTTTGCGAAATGGTTTGCATTTCACTCAGACTGAGCCTGAAATTGGTTGATATTGATCAGTGAAGTACCATGGCAAACAAATATAAATAAATAAATAGACCTCAACTTTATATAGGAGAAATTCAAAGAACCCATTATAACCCAGTAACCTATATTTAACAGATCTATTAAAAAGTTCATAAATAGACCTTCCATTTCACTACATTGTATCCATGTTTAGATAATGACAAATTAACATTTCACTACATTGTATCCATTTTTAGATAATGACAAATTAACATTTCACTACATTGTATCCATTTTTAGATAATGACAAATTAACATTTCACTACGTTGTAACCATTTTTAGATAATGACAAATTAACATTTCACTACATTGTATCCATTTTTAGATAATGACAAATTAACATTTCACTACATTGTATCCATTTTTAGATAATGACAAATTAACATTTCACTACATTGTATCCATTTTTAGGTAATGACAAATTAACATTTCACTACATTGCATCCATTTTTAGATAACGACAAATTAACATTTCACTACATTGTATCCATGTTTAGATAATGACAAATTAACATTTCACTACATTGCATCCATGTTTAGATAATGACAAATTAACATTTCACTACATTGTATCAATGTTTAGATAACGACAAATTAACATTTCACTACATTGCATCCATGTTTAGATAATGACAAATTAACATTTCACTACATTGTATCCATGTTTTGATAACGACAAATTAACATTTCGCTACATTGTATCCATGTTTAGATAATGACAAATTAACATTTCGCTACATTGTATCCATGTTTAGATAATGACAAATTAACATTTCGCTACATTGTATCCATGTTTAGATAATGACAAATTAACATTTCGCTACATAGTATCCATGTTTAGATAATGACAAATTAACATTTCGCTACATTGTATCCATGTTTAGATAATGACAAATTAACATTTCTCTACATTGTATCCATGTTTAGATAATGACAAATTAACATTTCGCTACATTGCATCCATGTTTAGATAATGACAAATTAACATTTCGCTACATTGCATCCATGTTTAGATAATGACAAATTAACATTTCGCTACATTGTATCCATGTTTAGATAATGACAAATTAACATTTCGCTACATTGTATCCATGTTTAGATAATGACAAATTAACATTTCGCTACATTGCATCCATGTTTAGATAATGACAAATTAACATTCGCTACATTGCATCCATGTTTAGATAATGACAAATTAACATTCGCTACATTGCATCCATGTTTAGATAATGACAAATTAACATTTCACTACATTGCATCCATGTTTAGATAATGACAAATTAACATTTCACTACATTGCATCCATGTTTAGATAATGACAAATTAACATTTCACTACATTGCATCCATGTTTAGATAATGACAAATTAACATTTCACTACATTGCATCCATGTTTAGATAATGACAAATTAACATTTCACTACATTGCATCCATGTTTAAATAATGACAAATTAACATTTCACTACATTGCATCCATGTTTAGATAATGACAAATTAACATTTCACTACATTGCATCCATGTTTAGATAATGACAAATTAACATTTCACTACATTGTATCCATGTTTAGATAATGACAAATTAACATTTCACTACATTGTATCCATGTTTAGATAATGACAAATTAACATTTCACTACATTGTATCCATGTTTAAATAATGACAAATTGACATTTCACTACATTGTATCCATGTTTAGATAATGACAAATTGACATTTCACTACATTGTATCCATGTTTAGATAATGACAAATTGACATTTCACTACATTGTATCCATGTTTAGATAATGACAAATTGACATTTCACTACATTGTATCCATATTTAGATAATGACAAATTAACATTTCCCTACATTGTATCCATGTTTAGATAATGACAAATTAACATGTGCCTACATTGTATCCATGTTTAGATAATGACAAATTAACATTTCCCTACATTGTATCCATGTTTAGATAATGACAAATTAACATTTCCCTACATTGTATCCATGTTTAGATAATGACAAATTGACATTTCCCTACATTGTATCCATGTTTAGATAATGACAAATTAACATTTCCCTACATTGTATCCATGTTTAGATAATGACAAATTAACATTTCACTACATTGTATCCATGTTTAGATAATGACAAATTAACATTACACTACATTGTATCCATGTGTAGATAACGACAAATTAACATTTCCCTACATTGTATCCATGTGTAGATAATGACAAATTAACATTTCCCTACATTGTATCCATATGTAGATAATGACAAATTAACATTTCCCTACATTGTATCCATGTGTAGATAATGACAAATTAACATTTCCCTACATTGTATCCATGTGTAGATAATGACAAATTAACATTTCCCTACATTGTATCCATGTGTAGATAATGACAAATTAACATTTCCCTACATTGTATCCATGTGTAGATAATGACAAATTAACATTTCCCTACATTGTATCCATGTTTAGATAATGACAAATTAACATTTCCCTACATTGTATCCATGTGTAGATAATGACAAATTAACATTTCCCTACATTGTATCCATGTTTAGATAATGACAAATTAACATTTCCCTACATTGTATCCATGTTTAGATAATGACAAATTAACATTATCCTACATTGTATCCATGTTTAGATAATGACAAATTAACATTTCCCTACATTGTATCCATGTTTAGATAATGACAAATTAACATTTCCCTACATTGTATCCATGTTTAGATAATGACAAATTAACATTTCCCTACATTGTATCCATGTTTAGATAATGACAAATTAACATTTCCCTACATTGTATCCATGTTTAGATAATGACAAATTAACATTTCACTACATTGTATCCATGTTTAGATAATGACAAATTAACATTTCCCTACATTGTATCCATGTGTAGATAATGACAAATTAACATTTCCCTACATTGTATCCATGTTTAGATAATGACAAATTAACATTTCCTACATTGTATCCATGTTTAGATAATGACAAATTAACATTTCCCTACATTGTATCCATGTTTAGATAATGACAAATTAACATTTCCCTACATTGTATCCATGTTTAGATAATGACAAATTAACATTTCCCTACATTGTATCCATGTTTAGATAATGACAAATTAACATTTCCCTACATTGTATCCATGTTTAGATAATGACAAATTAACATTTCCCTACATTGTATCCATGTTTAGATAATGACAAATTAACATTTCCCTACATTGTATCCATGTTTAGATAATGACAAATTAACATTTCCCTACATTGTATCCATGTTTAGATAATGACAAATTAACATTTCCTACATTGTATCCATGTTTAGATAATGACAAATTAACATTTCCTACATTGTATCCATGTTTAGATAATGACAAATTAACATTTCCCTACATTGTATCCATGTTTAGATAATGACAAATTAACATTTCCCTACATTGTATCCATGTTTAGATAATGACAAATTAACATTTCCCTACATTGCATCCATGTTTAGATAATGACAAATTAACATTTCCCTACATTGTATCCATGTTTAGATAATGACAAATTAGCATTTCACTACATTGTATCCATGTTTAGATAATGACAAATTAACATTTCACTACATTGTATCCATG